>NW_027513127.1:0-108745 GCF_048772815.1 Callospermophilus lateralis
GAGCCAAGTGGGATTTGTGTACTTGTCCTTACCACCAAGTATCATCAAGATTGGGTGAAAAAATATTTGCTGGTATTTCATAAACTCGTTATTTCTTAGAAGCTTGGCAACCCGTCTCAATCAAAGTGCTTTTCCACAGTCTGTGCCAGGGCTACTTGAAAAGGAAACAAACCATAGAGACAAAACTGAGAACTCCTTTATTTTGTCAATTTTCATAGAGATACTACAAACCATGTTGGATTTATAGTTCCAAATTCATCTATCTATATAGGAGAGAACAGAGTGAAACCTAAATATAAAAATTCCTACTGTAGACGAACGCTTCACCTAGAAGAAGAAAATTTGGTGAGCCAAGTGGGATTTGTGTACTGATCATCACCACCAAGTATATTCAAGATTGAATGAAAAAATATTTGCTGGTATTTCGGAAACTCATTATTTCTTAGAAGCTTTTCAACCCCTCTCAATGAAAGTGCTTTTCCACAGTCTGTGCCTAGGGCTACTTGAAGAGGAAACAAACCATAGAGACAAAACTGAGAACTTCTTTATTTTTTGAAGTTTCAAAGAGCTACTACAAACCATGTTGGATTTAGAGTTCCATATTCATCTATCTATATAGCAGAGAACAGAGTGAAACCTAAACGTAAAAACTGCTACTGTAGACGAACGCTTCAACCAGGAAGAACAAAATTTGGTGAGCCTAGTGGGATTTGTGTACTTGTCCTTACCCCCAAGTATCATCAAGATTGGGTGAAAAAATATTTGCTGGTATTTCAGAAACTCGTAATTTCTTGGAAGCTTGGCAACCGCTCTCAATGAGAATGCTTTTCCACAGTCTGTGCCTAGGGCTACTTGAGGAGGAAAGAAACCACAGAGACAAAACTGAGAACTCTTTTATTTTGTCAAGTTTCAAATAGCTACTACAAACCATGTTGGATTTAGAGTTCCAAATTCATCTATCTATTTAGGAGAGAACAGAGTGAAACCTAAATATAAAAACTGCTACTGAAGACGAACGCTTCAACCTAGAAGAACAAAATTTGGTGAGCGAAGTGGGATTTGTGAACCGATCATTACAACCAAGTATCATCAAGATTGGGTGAAAAAATATTTGCTGGTATTTCAGAAACTCGAAATTTCTTGGAAGCTTGGCAACCCCTCTCAATGAAAGTGCTTTTCCACAGTCTGTGCCTAAGGCTACTTGAAGAGGAAACAAACCATAGAGACAAAACTGAGAACTCCTTTATTTTTTCAAGTTTCAAAGAGCTACTACAAACCATGTTGGATTTAGAGTGCCAAATTCATCTATCTATATAGGAGAGAACAGATTGAAACATAAAAATAAAAACTGGTACTGTAAACGAAGGCTTCAACCTTGAAGAACAAAATTTGGTGAGCCAAGTGGGATTTGTGGACTTGTCATTACCAGCACGAATCATCAAGATTGGGTGAAAAAAAATTTCCTGGTATTTCGGAAACTCGTAACTTCTTGGAAGCTTGGCAACTCCTCTCAATGAAAGTGCTTTTCCACAGTCTCTGCTTAGGGATATTTGAAGCGGAAACAAATCATAGAGACAAAACTGAGAACTCGTTTATTTTGTCAAATTTCAAAGAGCTACTACAAACCATGTTGAATTTAGAGTTCCAAATTCATCTATCTATATAGGAGAGAACAGAGTGAAACCTAAATATAAAAACTGTTACTGTAGATGAATGCTTCAACCTAGAAGAACAAAATTTGGCGATCCAAGGGGGATTTGTTTAGTGATCATTACCACCAAGTATCATCAAGATTGGGTGAAAAAATATTTGCTGGTATTTCGGAAACTCGTTATTTCTTAGAACCTTGGCAACCCCTCTCAATGAAAGTGGTTTTCCACAGTCTGTGCCTAGGGCTTCTTGAAGAGGAAACAATCCATAGAGACAAAACTGAGTACTCGTTTATTTTTTCAAGTTTCAAAAGGTACTATAAACCATGTTGGATTTAGAGTTCCAAATTCATCTATCTATGTAGGAGAGAACAGAGGGAAACCTAAATATTAAAATTGCTACTGTAGACGAACGCTTCAACTAGAAGAACAAAATTTGGTGAGCCAAGTGGGATTTGTGTACTGATCATCACCACCAAGTATCATCAAGATTGGATGAAAAAAATATTTACTGGTACTTCGGAAACTCGTTATTTCTTAGAAGCTTGTCAACCCCTCTCAATGAAAGTGCTTTTCCACAGTCTGTGTCTAGGGCTACTTGAAGAGGAAACAAACCATAGAGACAAAACTGAGAACTCCTTTGTTTTTTCAAGTTTCAAAGACCTACTGCAAACCATGTTGGATTTAGAGTTCCAAATTCAACTATCTATATAGCAGAGAACAGAGAGAAACCTAAATATAAAAACTGCTACTGTAGACGAACGCTTCAACCTAGAAGAACAAAATTTGGTGAGCCAAGTGGGATTTGTGTACCGATCATCACCACCAAGTATCATCAAGATTGGGTTAAAAAATATTTGCTGGTATTTCGGAAACTCGTAATTTCTTGGAAGCTTGGCAAACCCTCTCAAAGAAAGTGCTTTTCCACAGTCTCTGCTTAGGGCTACTTGAAGTGGAAACAAATCATAGAGACAAAACTGAGAACTCCTTTATTTTGTCAAGTTTCAAAGAGCTACTACAAACCATGGTGGATTTAGAGTTCCAAATTCATCTATCTATATAGCAGAGAACAGAGTGAAACCTAAATATAAAAACTGCTACTGTAGACGAACGCTTCAACCTAGAAGAACAAAATTTGGTGAGCCAAGTGGGATTTGTGTACCGATCATTACCCCCAAGTATCATTAAGATTGGGTGAAAAAATATTTGCTGGTATTTCGGAAACTCGTTATTTCTTAGAAGCTTGTCAACCCCTCTCAATGAAAGTCTTTTCCACAGTCTGTGCATAGGGCTACTTGAAGAGGAAACAAACCATAGAGACAAAACTGAGAACTCCTTTATTTTTTCAATTTTCAAAGAGCTACTACAAATCATGTTGGATTTAGAGTTCCAAATTCATCTATCTATATAGCAGAGAACAGAGTGAAACCTAAATATAAAAACTGCTACTGTAGACGAACGCTTCATCCTAGAAGAACAAAATTTGGTGAGCCAAGTGGGATTTGTTTACCGATCCTCACCACCAAGTATCATCAAGATTGGGTGAAAAAATATTTGCTGGTATTTTGGAAACTCGTTATTTCTTAGAAGCTTGGCAACCGCTCTCAATGAAAATGCTTTTCCACAGTCTGTGCCTAGGGCTACTTGAGGAGGAAACAAACCACAGAGACAAAACTGAGAACTCCTTTCTTTTGTCAAGTTTCAAAGAGCTACTACAAACAATGTTGGATTTAGAGTTCCAAATTCATCTATCTATATAGCAGAGAACAGAGTGAAACCTAAATATAAAAACTGCTACTGTAGACGAACGCTTCAACCTAGAAGAACAAAATTGGGTGAGCCAAGTGGGATTTGTGGACTTGTGATTACCATCACATATCATCAATTTGGGTTAAAAAATATTTGCTAGTATTTCGGAAACTCGTAATTTCTTGGAAGCTTGGCAACCCCCCTGAATGAAAGTGCTTTTCCACAGTCTCTGCTTAGGGCTACTTGAAGCGGAAAAAATCATAGAGACAAAACTGAGAACTCCTTTATTTTGTCAAGTTTCAAAGAGCTACTAAAAACCATATTGGATTTAGAGTTCCAAATTCATCTATCTATATAGGAGAGAACAGATTGAAACCTAAATATAAAAATTGCTACTGTAGACGAACGCTTCAACCTAGAAGAACAAAATTTGGTGAGCCAAGTGGGATTTGTGTACTTGTCCTTACCACCAAGTATCATCAAGATTGGGTGAAAAAATATTTGCTGTTATTTCGGAAACTCGTTATTTCTTAGAAGCTTGGCAACCCCTCTCAATGAAAGTGCTTTTCCACAGTCTGTGCCAGGGCTACTTGAAGAGGAAACAAACCATAGAGACAAAACTGAGAACTCCTTTATTTTGTCAAGTTTCAAAGACCTACTACAAACCATGTTCTATTTAGAGTTCCAAATTCATCTATCTATATAGGAGAGAACAGTGTGAACCCTAAAAATAAAAACTTCTACTGAAAACGAACGCATCAACCTAGACGAACAAAATTTGGTGAGCCCAGTGGGATTTGTGTCCTTGTCCTTACCACCAAGAATCATCAAGATTGGGTGAAAAAATATCTGCTGGTATTTCGAATACGCATTATTTCTTAGAAGCTTGGCAACCCCTCTCAATGAAAGTGCTTTTCCACAGTCTCTGCGTAGGGCTACTTGAAGCGGAAACAAATCATAGAGACAAAACTGAGAACTCCTTTATTTTGTCAAGTTTCAAAGAGCTACTACAAACCATGTTGGATTTAGAGTTCCAAATTCATCTATCTATATGAGAGAACAGAGTAAAACCTAAAAATAAAAACTGCTACTGTAGACGAACGCTTCAACCTAGAAGAACAAAATTTGGTGAGCCAAGTGAGATTTGTGTACTTGTCCTTACCACCAAGAATCATCAAGACTGGGTGAAAAAATATTTGCTGGTATTTCAGAAATCGTTATTTCTTAGAACATTGGCAACCCCTCTCAATGAAAGTGCTTTTCCACAGTCTGTGCCATGGCTACTTGAAGAGGAAACAAACCATAGAGACATAACTGAGTACTCCTTTATTTTGTCAAGTTTCAAAGAGCTACTACAAACCATGTTGGATTTAGAGTTCCAAATTCATCTATCTATATAGGAGAGAACAGAGTAAAACCGAAAAATAAAAACTGCTACTGTAGACTAATGCTTCAACCTAGAAGAACAAAATTTGGTGAGCCAAGTGGGATTTGTGTACTTGTCCTTACCACCAAGTATCATCAAGATTGGGTGAAAAAATATTTGCTGGTATTTCATAAACTCGTTATTTCTTAGAAGCTTGGCAACCCGTCTCAATCAAAGTGCTTTTCCACAGTCTGTGCCAGGGCTACTTGAAAAGGAAACAAACCATAGAGACAAAACTGAGAACTCCTTTATTTTGTCAATTTTCATAGAGATACTACAAACCATGTTGGATTTATAGTTCCAAATTCATCTATCTATATAGGAGAGAACAGAGTGAAACCTAAATATAAAAATTCCTACTGTAGACGAACGCTTCACCTAGAAGAAGAAAATTTGGTGAGCCAAGTGGGATTTGTGTACTGATCATCACCACCAAGTATATTCAAGATTGAATGAAAAAATATTTGCTGGTATTTCGGAAACTCATTATTTCTTAGAAGCTTTTCAACCCCTCTCAATGAAAGTGCTTTTCCACAGTCTGTGCCTAGGGCTACTTGAAGAGGAAACAAACCATAGAGACAAAACTGAGAACTTCTTTATTTTTTTGAAGTTTCAAAGAGCTACTACAAACCATGTTGGATTTAGAGTTCCATATTCATCTATCTATATAGCAGAGAACAGAGTGAAACCTAAACGTAAAAACTGCTACTGTAGACGAACGCTTCAACCAGGAAGAACAAAATTTGGTGAGCCTAGTGGGATTTGTGTACTTGTCCTTACCCCCAAGTATCATCAAGATTGGGTGAAAAAATATTTGCTGGTATTTCAGAAACTCGTAATTTCTTGGAAGCTTGGCAACCGCTCTCAATGAGAATGCTTTTCCACAGTCTGTGCCTAGGGCTACTTGAGGAGGAAAGAAACCACAGAGACAAAACTGAGAACTCTTTTATTTTGTCAAGTTTCAAATAGCTACTACAAACCATGTTGGATTTAGAGTTCCAAATTCATCTATCTATTTAGGAGAGAACAGAGTGAAACCTAAATATAAAAACTGCTACTGAAGACGAACGCTTCAACCTAGAAGAACAAAATTTGGTGAGCGAAGTGGGATTTGTGAACCGATCATTACAACCAAGTATCATCAAGATTGGGTGAAAAAATATTTGCTGGTATTTCAGAAACTCGAAATTTCTTGGAAGCTTGGCAACCCCTCTCAATGAAAGTGCTTTTCCACAGTCTGTGCCTAAGGCTACTTGAAGAGGAAACAAACCATAGAGACAAAACTGAGAACTCCTTTATTTTTTCAAGTTTCAAAGAGCTACTACAAACCATGTTGGATTTAGAGTGCCAAATTCATCTATCTATATAGGAGAGAACAGATTGAAACATAAAAATAAAAACTGGTACTGTAAACGAAGGCTTCAACCTTGAAGAACAAAATTTGGTGAGCCAAGTGGGATTTGTGGACTTGTCATTACCAGCACGAATCATCAAGATTGGGTGAAAAAAAATTTCCTGGTATTTCGGAAACTCGTAACTTCTTGGAAGCTTGGCAACTCCTCTCAATGAAAGTGCTTTTCCACAGTCTCTGCTTAGGGATATTTGAAGCGGAAACAAATCATAGAGACAAAACTGAGAACTCGTTTATTTTGTCAAATTTCAAAGAGCTACTACAAACCATGTTGAATTTAGAGTTCCAAATTCATCTATCTATATAGGAGAGAACAGAGTGAAACCTAAATATAAAAACTGTTACTGTAGATGAATGCTTCAACCTAGAAGAACAAAATTTGGCGATCCAAGGGGGATTTGTTTAGTGATCATTACCACCAAGTATCATCAAGATTGGGTGAAAAAATATTTGCTGGTATTTCGGAAACTCGTTATTTCTTAGAACCTTGGCAACCCCTCTCAATGAAAGTGGTTTTCCACAGTCTGTGCCTAGGGCTTCTTGAAGAGGAAACAATCCATAGAGACAAAACTGAGTACTCGTTTATTTTTTCAAGTTTCAAAAGGTACTATAAACCATGTTGGATTTAGAGTTCCAAATTCATCTATCTATGTAGGAGAGAACAGAGGGAAACCTAAATATTAAAATTGCTACTGTAGACGAACGCTTCAACTAGAAGAACAAAATTTGGTGAGCCAAGTGGGATTTGTGTACTGATCATCACCACCAAGTATCATCAAGATTGGATGAAAAAATATTTACTGGTACTTCGGAAACTCGTTATTTCTTAGAAGCTTGTCAACCCCTCTCAATGAAAGTGCTTTTCCACAGTCTGTGTCTAGGGCTACTTGAAGAGGAAACAAACCATAGAGACAAAACTGAGAACTCCTTTGTTTTTTCAAGTTTCAAAGACCTACTGCAAACCATGTTGGATTTAGAGTTCCAAATTCAACTATCTATATAGCAGAGAACAGAGAGAAACCTAAATATAAAAACTGCTACTGTAGACGAACGCTTCAACCTAGAAGAACAAAATTTGGTGAGCCAAGTGGGATTTGTGTACCGATCATCACCACCAAGTATCATCAAGATTGGGTTAAAAATATTTGCTGGTATTTCGGAAACTCGTAATTTCTTGGAAGCTTGGCAAACCCTCTCAAAGAAAGTGCTTTTCCACAGTCTCTGCTTAGGGCTACTTGAAGTGGAAACAAATCATAGAGACAAAACTGAGAACTCCTTTATTTTGTCAAGTTTCAAAGAGCTACTACAAACCATGGTGGATTTAGAGTTCCAAATTCATCTATCTATTATAGCAGAGAACAGAGTGAAACCTAAATATAAAAACTGCTACTGTAGACGAACGCTTCAACCTAGAAGAACAAAATTTGGTGAGCCAAGTGGGATTTGTGTACCGATCATTACCCCCAAGTATCATTAAGATTGGGTGAAAAAATATTTGCTGGTATTTCGGAAACTCGTTATTTCTTAGAAGCTTGTCAACCCCTCTCAATGAAAGTCTTTTCCACAGTCTGTGCATAGGGCTACTTGAAGAGGAAACAAACCATAGAGACAAAACTGAGAACTCCTTTATTTTTTCAATTTTCAAAGAGCTACTACAAATCATGTTGGATTTAGAGTTCCAAATTCATCTATCTATATAGCAGAGAACAGAGTGAAACCTAAATATAAAAACTGCTACTGTAGACGAACGCTTCATCCTAGAAGAACAAAATTTGGTGAGCCAAGTGGGATTTGTTTACCGATCCTCACCACCAAGTATCATCAAGATTGGGTGAAAAAATATTTGCTGGTATTTTGGAAACTCGTTATTTCTTAGAAGCTTGGCAATCGCTCTCAATGAAAATGCTTTTCCACAGTCTGTGCCTAGGGCTACTTGAGGAGGAAACAAACCACAGAGACAAAACTGAGAACTCCTTTCTTTTGTCAAGTTTCAAAGAGCTACTACAAACAATGTTGGATTTAGAGTTCCAAATTCATCTATCTATATAGCAGAGAACAGAGTGAAACCTAAATATAAAAACTGCTACTGTAGACGAACGCTTCAACCTAGAAGAACAAAATTGGGTGAGCCAAGTGGGATTTGTGGACTTGTGATTACCATCACATATCATCAATTTGGGTTAAAAAATATTTGCTAGTATTTCGGAAACTCGTAATTTCTTGGAAGCTTGGCAACCCCCCTGAATGAAAGTGCTTTTCCACAGTCTCTGCTTAGGGCTACTTGAAGCGGAAAAAATCATAGAGACAAAACTGAGAACTCCTTTATTTTGTCAAGTTTCAAAGAGCTACTAAAAACCATATTGGATTTAGAGTTCCAAATTCATCTATCTATATAGGAGAGAACAGATTGAAACCTAAATATAAAAATTGCTACTGTAGACGAACGCTTCAACCTAGAAGAACAAAATTTGGCGATCCAAGGGGGATTTGTTTAGTGATCATTACCACCAAGTATCATCAAGATTGGGTGAAAAAATATTTGCTGGTATTTCGGAAACTCGTTATTTCTTAGAACCTTGGCAACCCCTCTCAATGAAAGTGCTTTTCCACAGTCTGTGCCTAGGGCTTCTTGAAGAGGAAACAATCCATAGAGACAAAACTGAGAACTCCTTTATTTTGTCAAGTTTCAACGAGGTACTACAAACCAGGTTGGATTTAGAGTTCCAAATTCATCTATCTATATAAGAGAGACCAGAGTGAAACCTAAATATAAAAACTGCTACTGTAAACAAACCCTTCAACCTAGAAGAACAAAATTTGGAGAGCCAAGTGGGATTTGTGTATTGATCATTACCACCAAGTATCATCAAGATTGGTTGAAAAAATATTTGCTGGTGTTTCGGAAACTTGTTATTTCTTAGAAGCTTGGCAACCCCTCAAATGAAAGTGCTTTTCCACAGTCTGTGCCTAAGGCTAGTTGAAGAGGAAACAAAGCATAGAGGCAAAACTGAGAACTCCTTTATTTTGTCAAGTTTCAAAGAGCCACTACAAACCATGTTGGATTTAGAGTTCCAAATTCATCTATCTATATAGGAGAGAACAAAGTGAAACCTAAATATAAAAATTGCTACTGTAAACGAACAGAGTGAAACCTAAATATAAAAACTGCTACTGTAGATGATCGCTTCAACGCAGAAGAACAAAAATTGGTGAGCAAAGTGGGATTTGTGTACTTGTCATTAGCACCAGTATCATCAACATTGGGTGAAAAAATATTTGCTGGTATTTCGTAAACTCGTTATTTCTTAGAAGCTTCGCAACGCCTCTCAATGAAAGTGATTTTCCACAGTCTGTGCCTAGGGCTACGTGAAGAAGAAACAAACCATAGAGACAAAACTGAGAACTCCTCTATATTGTCAAGTTTCAAAGAGCCACTACAATCCATGTTGGATGTAGAGTTCCAAATTCATCTATCTATATAGCAGAGAACAGAGGGAAACCTAAACATAAAAACTGCTACTGTAGACGAACGCTTCAACCTGGAAGAACAATATTTGGTGAGCCAAGTGGGATTTGTGTACTGATCATTACCACCACGTATCATCAACATTGGGTGAAAAAAATATTTGCTTGCATTTCTGAAACTCGTAATTTCTTGGACTTGGCAACCCCTCTCAATGAAAGTGCTTTTCCACAGTCTCTGCTTAGGGCTACTTGAAGCGGAAACAAATCACAGAGACAAAACTGAGAACTCTTTTATTTGTCAAGTTTCAAAGAGCTACTACAAACCATGTTGGATTTAGAGTTACAAATTCATCTATCTATATAGGAGAGAACAGAGTGAAATCCAAAAATAAGAACTGCTACTGTAAACGAACGCTGCAACCTAGAAGAAGAAAATTTGGTGAGCCAACTGGGATTTGTGTACTGATCATTACCACCAAGTATCATCAAGATTGTGTGAAAAAATATTTCCTGTATTTCGGAAACTCGTTATTTCTGAAAACCTTGGCAACCCCTCTGAATGAAAGTGCTTTTCCACAGTCTGTGCCTAGGACTACTTGAAGAGGAAACAAACCATAGAGACAAAACTGAGAACTCCTTTACTTTGTCAAGTTTCAAAGAGCTATTACACACCATTTTGGATTTAGAGTTCCAAATTCATCTATCTAAATAGGAGAGAACAGAGTGAAACCTAAATATAAAAACTGCTACTGTAGACGAACGCTTCAACCTAGAAGAACAAAATTTGGTGAGCCAAGTGGGTTTTGTGTACTGATCATTACCACCAAGTATCATCAACATTGGGTGAAAAAATATTTGCTGGTATTTCGGAAAATCGTTATTTCTTAGAAGCTTGGCAACCCCTCTAATGAAAGTGCTTTTCCACCCTCGATGCCTATGGCTAATTGAAGAGGAAACAAACCATAGAGACAAAACTGAGAACTCCTTTCTTTTTTCAAGTTTCGAAGAGCTACTACAAACCATGATGGATTCAGAGTTCCAAATTCATCTATCTATATAGGAGAGAACAGAGTGAAACCTAAAAATAAAAACTGCTACTGTAAACGAATGCTTCAAACTACAAGAAAAAAATTTGGTGAACCAAGTGGGATTTTTGTACTGATAATTACCACCTAGTATCATCAAAATTGGGTGACAAAATATTTGCTGATATTTCGGAAACTCGTTACTTCTTAGAAGCTTGGCAACGCTTCTCAATGAAAGTGCTTTTCCACCGTCTGTGCCTAGGGCTAATTGAAGAGGAGACAAATCATAGAGACAAAACTGAGAACTCCTTTCTTTTGTCAAGTTTCAAAGAGCTACTTTAAACCATGTTGGATTCAGAGTTCCAAATTCATCTATCAATATAGAAGAGAACAGAGTGAAACCTAAATATAAAAACTGCTACTGTAGATGAACGCTTCAACCTAGAAGAACAAAATTTGGTGAGCCAAGTGGGATTTGTGTACTGATCATTACCACCTAGTATCATCAACATTGGGTGAAAAAATATTTGCTGATATTTCGGAAACCCGTTACTTCATAGAAGCTTGGCAACCCCTCACAATGAAAGTGCTTTTCCACCGTCGGTGCCTATGGCTAATTGAAGAGGAAACAAACCATAGAGACAAAACTGAGAACTCCTTTCTTTTGTCAAGTTTCAAAGAGCTACTTCAAACCATGTTGGATTCAGAATTCCAAATTCATCTATCAATGTAGCAGAGAGCAGAGTGAAACCTAAACATAAAAACTGCTACTGTAGACGAACGCTTCATCCTGGAAGAACAATATTTGGTGAGCCAAGTGGGATTTGTGTACTGATCATTACCACCAAGTATCATCAACATTTGGTGAAAAAATATTTGCTGGTATTTCGGAAACTCGTTAATTCTTAGAAGCTTGGCAACCTCTCTCAATGAAAGTGCTTTTCCACCCTCAATGCCTAGGGCTAATTGAAGAGGAAACAAACCATAGAGACAAAACTGAGAACTCCTTTCTTTTGTCAAGTTTCAAAGATCTACTACAAACCATGTTGGATTCAGAGTTCCAAATTCATCTATCTATTTAGGAGAGAACAGCGTGAAACCTAAATGTAAAAACTGCTACTGTAGACGAACGCTTCAACCTAGAGGAACAAAATTTGGTGAGCCAACTGGGATTTGTGGACTTGTCATTACCACCACGTATCATCAAGATTGGGTGAAAAAATATTTGCTGGTAATTCGGAAACTCGTTATTTCTTGGAAGCTTGGCAACCCCTCTCAATGTAAGTGCTTTTCCACAGTCTCTGCTTACGGCTAATTGAAGCGGAAACAAACCATAGAGACAAAACTCAGAACTCCTTTATTTTGTCAAGTTTCAAAGAGCTACTACAAACCATGTTGGATTTAGAGTTCCATATTCATCTATCCATATAGGAGAGAACAGAGTGAAACCTAAAATTAAAAACTGCTACTGTAAACGAACGCTTCAACCTAGAGAAGAAAATTAGGTGAGCCAAGTGGGATTTGTGTACTGTCATTACCACCACGTATCATCAAGATTAGGTGAAAAAATATTTGCTGGTATTTCGGAAACTCGTAATTTCTTGGACTTGGCAAACCCTCTCAATGAAAGTGCTTTTCCACAGTCTCTGCTTAGGGCTACTTGAAGCGGAAACAAATCATAGAGACAAATCTGAGAACTCCTTTATTTGTCAAGTTTCAAAGAGCTACCACAAACCATGTTGGATTTAGAGTTACAAATTCATCTATCTATATAGGAGAGAACACAGTGAAATCCAAAAATAAAAACTGCTACTGTAAACGAACGCTTCAACCTAGAAGAAGAAAATTTGTTGAGCCAACTGGGATTTGTGTACTGATCATTACCACCAAGTATCATCAAGATTGGGTGAAAAAATATTTCCTGTATTTCGGAAACTCGTTATTTCTGAAAAACTTGGCAACCGCTCTGAATGAAAGTGCTTTTCCACAGTCTGTGCCTAGGGCGAATTGAAGAGGAAACAAACCATAGAGACAAAACTGAGAACTCTTTTTCTTTGTCAAGTTTCAAAGAGGTATTACACACCATGTTGGATTTAGAGTTCCAATTCATCTATCTATGTAGGGGAGAAGAGAGTGAAACCTAAAAATAAAAACTGCTACTGTAACCGAACCCTTCTACATAGAAGAACAAAATTTGGTGAGCCAAGTGGGATTTGTGTACTTGTCATTACCACCACGTATCATCAACATTGGGTGAAAAAATATTTGCTGGTATTTCGGAAACTCGTTATTTCTTAGAAGCTTGGCAACCCCTCTCAATGAAAGTGCTTTTCCACAGTCTGTGCCTAGGGCTACTTTAAGAGGAAACAAACCATAGAGACAAAACTGAGAACTTGTTTATTTTGTCAAGTTTCAAAGAGCTACTACAAACCATGTTGGATTTAGAGTTCCAATTTCATCTATATATAAGAGAGAACAGAGTGAAACCTAAATATAAAAACTGGTACTGTAAACGAACGCTTCATCCTAGAAAAACAAAATTTGGTGGGTCAAGTGGGATTTGTGTATCGATCATGACCACCAAGTATCATCAAGATTGGGTGAAAAAATATTTGCTGGTATTTCGGAAACTCGTTCTTTTTTGGAAGCTTGGCAACGCCTCTCAGTGAAAGTGCTTTTACACAGTCTGTGCCCAGGGCTACTTGAAGAGGAAACAAACCATAGAGACAAAACTGAGAACTCCTTTATTTTGTCAAGTTAGAATGAGCTACTACAAACCATGTTGGATTTAGAGTTCCAAATTCATCTATTATATAGGAGAGAACAGAGTGAAACCTAAAATTAAAAACTGCCACTGTAAACGAGCGCTTCAACCTAGAAGAAGAAAATTAGGTGAGCCAAGTGGGATTTGTGTACTGTCATTACCACCACGTATCATCAAGATTAGGTGAAAAAATATTTACTGGTATTTCGGAAACTCGTAATTTCTTGGAAGCTTGGCAACCCCTATCAATGAAAGTGCTTTTCCACAGTCTCTGCTTAGGGCTACTTGAAGCGGAAACAAATCATAAATACAAAACTGAGAACTCCTTTATTTATCAAGTTTCAAAGAGCTACTACAAACCATGTTGGATTTAGAGTTACAAATTCATCTATCTATATAGGAGAGAACAGAGTGAATCCTAAATATAAAAACTGCTACTGTAGACGAACTTTTCAACCTAGAAGAACAAAATTTGGTGAGCCAAGTGGGACTTGTGTATTGATGATTACCACCTAGTATCATCAAGATTGGGTGAAAAAATATTTGCTGGTATTTCGGAAACTCGTTCTTTTTTGGAAGCTTGGCAACACCTCTCAATGAAAGTGCTTTTACACAGTCTGTGCCCAGGGCTACTTGAAGAGGAAACAAACCACAGAGACAAAACTGAGAACTCCTTTATTTTGTCAAGTTAGAAAGAGCTACTACAAACCATGTTGGATTTAGAGTTCCAAATTCATCTATTATATAGGAGAGAACAGTGTGAAACCTAAAAATAAAAACTGCTACTGTAAACGAACGCTTCAAACTAGAAGAAGAAAATTAGGTGAGCCAAGTGGGATTTGTGTACTGTCATTACCCCCACGTGTCATCAAGATTGGGTGAAAAAATATTTGCTGGTATTTCGGAAACTCGAAATTTCTTCAAATCTTGGCAACACGTCTCAATGAAAGTGCTTTTCAACAGTCTCTGATTAGGGCTACTTGAAGCGGAAACATATCATAGAGACAAAACTGAGTACTCGTTTTTTTTGTGAATTTTCATAGAGCTACTACAAACCATGTTGGATTTAGAGTTCCAAATTCATCTATCTATATAGGATAGAACACATTGAAACCTAAATATAAAAACTGCTACTGTAGACGAACGCTTCAACCTAGAAGAATAAAATTTGGTGAGCCAAGTGGGATTTGTGTACTGATCATTACCACCAAGTATCATCAAGATTGGGTGAAAAAATATTTGCTGGTATTTCGGAAACTCGTAATTTATTGGAAGCTTGGCAACCCTTCTCAATGAAAGTGCTTTTCCAACGTCTGTGCTAGGGCTAATTGAAGAGGAAACAAACATAGAGAGAAAACTGAGAACTCCTTCATTTTGTCATGTTTTAAAGAGCTACTACAAACCATGTTGGATTTAGAGTTAAAAATTCATCTATCTATATAGCAGAGAACAGAGTGAAACCTAAAATAAAAACTGCTACTGTAACCGAACCCTTCTACATAGAAGAACAAAATTTGGTGAGCCAAGTGGGATTTGTGTACTTGTCATTACCACCACGTATCATCAACATTGGGTGAAAAAATATTTGCTGGTATTTCGGAAACTCGTTATTTCTTAGAAGCTTGGCAACCCCTCTCAATGAAAGTGCTTTTCCACAGTCTGTGCCTAGGGCTACTTTAAGAGGAAACAAACCATAGAGACAAAACTGAGAACTTCTTTATTTTGTCAAGTTTCAAAGATCTACTACAAACCATGTTGGATTTAGAGTTCCAATTTCATCTATATATAAGAGAGAACAGAGTGAAACCTAAATATAAAAACTGGTAATGTAAACGAACGCTTCATCCTAGAAAAACAAAATTTGGTGGGTCAAGTGGGATTTGTGTATCGATCATGACCACCAAGTATCATCAAGATTGGGTGAAAAAATATTTGCTGGTATTTCGGAAACTCGTTCTTTTTTGGAAGCTTGGCAACGCCTCTCAGTGAAAGTGCTTTTACACAGTCTGTGCCCAGGGCTACTTGAAGAGGAAACAAACCATAGAGACAAAACTGAGAACTCCTTTATTTTGTCAAGTTAGAATGAGCTACTACAAACCATGTTGGATTTAGAGTTCCAAATTCATCTATTATATAGGAGAGAACAGAGTGAAACCTAAAATTAAAAACTGCCACTGTAAACGAGCGCTTCAACCTAGAAGAAGAAAATTAGGTGAGCCAAGTGGGATTTGTGTACTGTCATTACCACCACGTATCATCAAGATTAGGTGAAAAAATATTTGCTGGTATTTCGGAAACTCGTAATTTCTTGGAAGCTTGGCAACCCCTATCAATGAAAGTGCTTTTCCACAGTCTCTGCTTAGGGCTACTTGAAGCGGAAACAAATCATAAATACAAAACTGAGAACTCCTTTATTTATCAAGTTTCAAAGAGCTACTACAAACCATGATGGATTTAGAGTTACAAATTCATCTATCTATATAGGAGAGAACAGAGTGAATCCTAAATATAAAAACTGCTACTGTAGACGAACTTTTCAACCTAGAAGAACAAAATTTGGTGAGCCAAGTGGGACTTGTGTACTGATGATTACCACCTAGTATCATCAAGATTGGGTGAAAAAATATTTGCTGGTATTTCGGAAACTCGTTCTTTTTTGGAAGCTTGGCAACACCTCTCAATGAAAGTGCTTTTACACAGTCTGTGCCCAGGGCTACTTGAAGAGGAAACAAACCACAGAGACAAAACTGAGAACTCCTTTATTTTGTCAAGTTAGAAAGAGCTACTACAAACCATGTTGGATTTAGAGTTCCAAATTCATCTATTATATAGGAGAGAACAGTGTGAAACCTAAAAATAAAAACTGCTACTGTAGACGAACGCTTCAACCTAGAGGAACAAAATTTGGTGAGCCAACTGGGATTTGTGGACTTGTCATTACCTCCACGTATCATCAAGATTGGGTGAAAAAATATTTGCTGGTAATTCGGAAACTCGTTATTTCTTAGCAGCTTGGCAACCCCTCTCAATGAAACTGCTTTTCCACAGTCTCTGCGTAGGGCTACTTGAAGCGGAAACAAATCATAGAGACAAAACTGAGAATTCGTTTATTTTGTCAAGTTTCAAAGAGCTACTACAAACCATGTTGGATTTAGAGTTCCAAATTCATCTATCTATATAGCAGAGAACAGAGTAAAACCTAAACATAATAACTGCTACTGTAGACGAACGCTTCAACCTGGAAGAGCAATATTTGGTGAGCCAAGTGGGATTTGTGTACTGATCATTACCACCAAGTATCATCAACATTCGGTGAAAAAAATATTTGCTGGTATTTCGGAAATTCGTAATTTCTTCTAAGCTTGGCAACCCCTCTCAATTAAAGTGCTTTTCCACAGTCTGTGCCTAGGGCTACTTAAAGAGGAAACAATCCATAGAAACAAAACTGAGACCTCCTTTATTTTGTCAAGTTTCAAAGAGCTTCTACAAACCATGTAGGATATAGAGTTCAAAATTCATCTATCTGTATAGGAGAGAACAGAGTGAAACCTAAAAATAAAAACTGCTTCTCTAAACGAATGCTTCAAACTAGAAGAACAAAATATGGTGAGCCAAGTGGGATTTGTGTACGATCATTACCACCAAGTATCATCAAGATTGGGTGAAAAAATGTTTGCTGGTATTTCGGAAACCCGTTATTTCTTAGAAGCTTAGCAACCCCACTCATTGAAAGTACATTTCCACACTCTGTGCCTAGGACTACGGAAGAGGAAACAAACCATAGAAACAAAACGGAGAACTCCTTTATTTTGTCAAGTTTCAAAGAGCTACTACAAACCACGTTAGATTTAGAGTTCTAAATTCATCTATCTGTATAGGAGAGAACAAAGTGAAACCTAAATATAAAAACTGCTACTGTAGACGAAAGCTTCTACCTAGAAGAACAAAATTTGGTGAGCCAAGTCGGTTTTGTGTCCTGATCATTCCTACCAAGTATCATCAACATTGGGTGAAAAAATATTTATGGTATTTCGGAAACTCGTTAATTCTTAGAAGCTTGGCAACCCCTCTCAATGAAAGTGCTTTTCCACCGTCGGTGCCTATGGCTAATTGAAGAGGAACAAACCATAGAGATAAAACTGAAAACTCCTTTCTTTTGTCAAGTTTCAAAGAGCTACTTCAAACCATGGTGGATTCAGAGTTCCAAATTCATCTATCAATATAGCAGAGAACAGAGTGAAACGTAAATATAAAAACTGCTACTGTAGACGAACGCTTCAACCTAGAAGAACAAAATTTGGTGAGCCAAGTGGGATTTGTGTACTGATCATTACCACCAGGTATCATCAAGAGTGGGTGAAAAAATATTTGCTGGTATTTCGGAAACTCGTAATATTTTGGAAGCTTGGCAACCCCTCTCAATGAAAGTGCTTTTCCACAGTCTCTGCTTAAGGCTACTTGAAGCGGGAACAAATCATAGAGACAAAACTGAGAACTCCTTTATTTTGTCAAGTTTCAAAGAGCTACTACAAACCATGTTGGATTTAGAGTTCCAAATTCATCTATCTATATAGGAGAGAACAGTTTGAAACCTAAAATTAAAAACTGGTACTGTAAATGAACGCTTCAACCTAGAAGAACAAAATTTGATGAGCCAAGTGGGATTTGTGGACTTGTCATTACCACCACGTATCATCAAGATTGTGTGAAAAAATATTTGCTGGTATTTCGGAAAATCGTAATTTCTTGGAAGCTTGGCAACCCCTCTCAATGAAAGTGCTTTTCCACAGTCTCTGCATATGGCTACTTGAAGCGGAAACAAACCATAGAGACAAAACTGAGAACTCCTTTACTTTGTCAAGTTTCAAAGAGCTACTACAAACCATGTTGGATTTAGAGTTCCAAATTCATCTATCTATATAGGAGAGAACAGTTTGAAACCTAAAATTAAAAACTGGTACTGTAAATGAACGCTTCAACCTAGAAGAACAAAATTTGGTGAGCCAAGTGGGACTTTTGTACCGATCATTACCACCTCCTATCATCAACATTGGGTGACAAAATATTTGCTGGTATTTCGGAAACTCGTATTTCTTGGAAGCCTGGCAACCCCTTTCAAATAAAGTGCTTTCCACAGTCTCTGCTTAGGGCTACATGAAGTAGAAAAAAATCATAGAGACAAAACTGAGAACTCCTTTACTTTGTCAAGTTTCAAAGAGCTACTACAAACCATGTTGGATTTAGAGTTCCAAATTCATCTATCTATATCGCAGAGAACAGAATGAAACCTAAATATAAAAACTGCTACTGTAGACGAACGCTTCAACCTAGAAGAACAAAATTTGGTGAGCCAAGTGGGATTTGTGGACGTGTCATTACCACCACGTATCGTCAAGATTGGGTGAAAAAATATTTGCTGGTAATTCGGAAACTCGTTATTTCTTAGAAGCTTGGAAACCCCACTCAATGAAAGTGCTTTTCCACAGTCTGTTCCAAGGTTTATTTGAAGAGGAAACAAACCATAGAGACAAAACTGAGAACTCCTTTATTTTGTCAAGTATCAAAGAGCTACTACAAACCATGTTGGATTTAGAGTTCCAAATTCATCTATCTATATATGAGAGAACAGAGTGAAACCTAAAAATAAAAACTGCTACTGTAAACGAACGCTTCAACCTAGAAGAACGAGATTTGATGAGCCAAGTGATATTTATGGACTTTTCATTACCACAAGGTATCATCAAGATTGGGTGAAAAAATACTTGCTGGTATTTCGGAAACTCGTTATTTCTTGGAAGCTTGGCAACCCCTCTCAATGAAAGTGCTTTTCCACAGTCTCTGCGTATGGCTACTTGAAGCGGAAACAAATCATAGAGACAAAACTGAGAACTCCTTTATTTTGTCAAGGTTCAAAAACCTACTACAAACCATATTGGATTTAGATTTCCAAATTCATCTATGTATATAGGAGACAACAGAGTGAAACCTAAATATAAAAACTGCTACTGTAGACGAACGGTTCAACGTAGAAGAAAAAAATTTTGTGAGCCAAGTGGGATTTGTGTACTGACCATTACCACCAAGTATCATCAAGATTGGGTGAAAAAATATTTGCTGGTAATTCGGAAACTCGTTATTTCTTAGAAGCTTGGCAACCCCTCTCAATGGAAGTGCTTTTCCAAGGTCTCTGCTTAGGGCTACTTGAAGCAGAAACAAATCATAGAGATAAAACTGAGAACTCCTTTATTTTGTCAAGTTTCAAAGAGCTACTACAAACCATGTTGAATTTAGAGTTCCAAATTCATCTACCTATATAGGAGAGAACAGAGTAAAACATAAAAATAAAAACTGCTACTGTAGACGAATGCTTCAACCTAGAAGAACAAAATTTGGTGAGCCAAATTGGGATTTGTGTACTTGTACTTACCACCAAGTATCATCAAGATTCGGTGAAAAAATATTTGCTGGTATTTTGGAAACTCGTTATTTCTTAGAAGCTTGGCCATCCCTCTCATTGAAAGTGCTTTTCCTCAGTCTGTGCCAGGGCTACTTGAAGAGGAAACAAACCATAGAGACAAAATTGAGAACTCTTTATTTTTTCCAGTTTCAAAGAGCTACTACAAACCATGTTGGATTTAGAGTTCCAAATTCATCTATCTAAAAAGCAGAGAACAGAGTGAAACCTAAATATAAAAACTGCTACTCTAGACGAACGCTTCAACCTAGAAGAACAAAATTTGGTGAGCCAAGTGGGACTTTTGTACCGATCATTACCACCTCCTATCATCAACATTGGGTGACAAAATATTTGCTGGTATTTCGGAAACTCGTATTTCTTGGAAGCCTGGCAACCCCTTTCAAATAAAGTGCTTTCCACAGTCTCTGCTTAGGGCTACATGAAGTAGAAAAAAATCATAGAGACAAAACTGAGAACTCCTTTACTTTGTCAAGTTTCAAAGAGCTACTACAAACCATGTTGGATTTAGAGTTCCAAATTCATCTATCTATATCGCAGAGAACAGAATGAAACCTAAATATAAAAACTGCTACTGTAGACGAACGCTTCAACCTAGAAGAACAAAATTTGGTGAGCCAAGTGGGATTTGTGGACGTGTCATTACCACCACGTATCGTCAAGATTGGGTGAAAAAATATTTGCTGGTAATTCGGAAACTCGTTATTTCTTAGAAGCTTGGAAACCCCACTCAATGAAAGTGCTTTTCCACAGTCTGTTCCAAGGTTTATTTGAAGAGGAAACAAACCATAGAGACAAAACTGAGAACTCCTTTATTTTGTCAAGTATCAAAGAGCTACTACAAACCATGTTGGATTTAGAGTTCCAAATTCATCTATCTATATATGAGAGAACAGAGTGAAACCTAAAAATAAAAACTGCTACTGTAAACGAACGCTTCAACCTAGAAGAACGAGATTTGATGAGCCAAGTGATATTTATGGACTTTTCATTACCACAAGGTATCATCAAGATTGGGTGAAAAAATACTTGCTGGTATTTCGGAAACTCGTTATTTCTTGGAAGCTTGGCAACCCCTCTCAATGAAAGTGCTTTTCCCCAGTCTCTGCGTATGGCTACTTGAAGCGGAAACAAATCATAGAGACAAAACTGAGAACTCCTTTATTTTGTCAAGGTTCAAAAACCAACTACAAACCATATGGGATTTAGATTTCCAAATTCATCTATGTATATAGGAGACAACAGAGTGAAACCTAAATATAAAAACTGCTACTGTAGACGAACGGTTCAACGTAGAAGAAAAAAATTTTGTGAGCCAAGTGGGATTTGTGTACTGACCATTACCACCAAGTATCATCAAGATTGGGTGAAAAAATATTTGCTGGTAATTCGGAAACTCGTTATTTCTTAGAAGCTTGGCAACCCCTCTCAATGGAAGTGCTTTTCCAAGGTCTCTGCTTAGGGCTACTTGAAGCAGAAACAAATCATAGAGATAAAACTGAGAACTCCTTTATTTTGTCAAGTTTCAAAGAGCTACTACAAACCATGTTCAATTTAGAGTTCCAAATTCATCTACCTATATAGGAGAGAACAGAGTAAAACATAAAAATAAAAACTGCTACTGTAGACGAATGCTTCAACCTAGAAGAACAAAATTTGGTGAGCCAAATTGGGATTTGTGTACTTGTACTTACCACCAAGTATCATCAAGATTTGGTGAAAAAATATTTGCTGGTATTTTGGAAACTCGTTATTTCTTAGAAGCTTGGCCATCCCTCTCATTGAAAGTGCTTTTCCTCAGTCTGTGCCAGGGCTACTTGAAGAGGAAACAAACCATAGAGACAAAACTGAGAACTCTTTATTTTTTCCAGTTTCAAAGAGCTACTACAAACCATGTTGGATTTAGAGTTCCAAATTCATCTATCTATATAAGAGAGAACAGAGTGAAACCTAAAAATAAAAACTGCTACTTAAAACGAACGCATCAACCTAGAAGAACAAAATTTGGTGAGTCAAGTGGGATTTGTGTACTTGTCATTACCACCAAGTATCATTAAGATTGGGTGAAAAAATATTTGCTGGTATTTCGAAAACTCGTTATTTCTTAGAAGCTTGGCAACCCCTCTCAATGAAAGTGCTTTTCCACAGTCTCTGCTTAGGGCTAATTGAAGCGGATACAAATCATAGAGAAAAAACGGAGAACACCTTTACTTTGTCAAGTTTCAAAGAGCTACTTCAAACCATGTTGGATTCAGAGTTCCAAATTCATCTATCAATATAGCAGAGAACAGAGTGAAACCTAAATATAAAAACTGCTACTGTAGATGAACGCTTCAACCTAGAAGAACAAAATTTGGTGAGCCAAGTGGGATTTGTGTACTGATTATTACCACCTAGTATCATCAACATTGGGTGAAAAAATATTTGCTGATATTTCGGAAACCCGTTACTTCATAGAAGCTTGGCAACCCCTCACAATGAAAGTGCTTTTCCACCGTCGGTGCCTATGGCTAATTGAAGAGGAAACAAACCATAGAGACAAAACTGAGAACTCCTTTCTTTTGTCAAGTTTCAAAGAGCTACTTCAAACCATGTTGGATTCAGAATTCCAAATTCATCTATCAATGTAGCAGAGAACAGAGTGAAACCTAAACATAAAAACTGCTACTGTAGACGAACGCTTCAACCTGGAAGAACAATATTTGGTGAGCCAAGTGGGATTTGTGTACTGATCATTACCACCAAGTATCATCAACATTGGGTGAAAAAATATTTGCTGGTATTTCGGAAACTCGTTAATTCTTAGAAGCTTGGCAACCTCTCTCAATGAAAGTGCTTTTCCACCCTCGATGCCTAGGGCTAATTGAAGAGGAAACAAACCATAGAGACAAAACTGAGAACTCCTTTCTTTTGTCAAGTTTCAAAGATCTACTACAAACCATGTTGGATTCAGAGTTCCAAATTCATCTATCTATTTAGGAGAGAACAGAGTGAAACCTAAATGTAAAAACTGCTACTGTAGACGAACGCTTCAACCTAGAGGAACAAAATTTGGTGAGCCAACTGGGATTTGTGGACTTGTCATTACCACCACGTATCATCAAGATTGGGTGAAAAAATATTTGCTGGTAATTCGGAAACTCGTTATTTCTTAGCAGCTTGGCAACCCCTCTCAATGAAACTGCTTTTCCACAGTCTCTGCGTAGGGCTACTTGAAGCGGAAACAAATCATAGAGACAAAACTGAGAATTCGTTTATTTTGTCAAGTTTCAAAGAGCTACTACAAACCATGTTGGATTTAGAGTTCCAAATTCATCTATCTATATAGCAGAGAACAGAGTGAAACCTAAACATAATAACTGCTACTGTAGACGAACGCTTCAACCTGGAAGAGCAATATTTGGTGAGCCAAGTGGGATTTGTGTACTGATCATTACCACCAAGTATCATCAACATTCGGTGAAAAAAATATTTGCTGGTATTTCGGAAATTCGTAATTTCTTCTAAGCTTGGCAACCCCTCTCAATTAAAGTGCTTTTCCACAGTCTGTGCCTAGGGCTACTTAAAGAGGAAACAATCCATAGAAACAAAACTGAGACCTCCTTTATTTTGTCAAGTTTCAAAGAGCTTCTACAAACCATGTAGGATATAGAGTTCAAAATTCATTTATCTGTATAGGAGAGAACAGAGTGAAACCTAAAAATAAAAACTGCTTCTCTAAACGAATGCTTCAAACTAGAAGAACAAAATATGGTGAGCCAAGTGGGATTTGTGTACGATCATTACCACCAAGTATCATCAAGATTGGGTGAAAAAATGTTTGCTGGTATTTCGGAAACCCGTTATTTCTTAGAAGCTTTGCAACCCCACTCATTGAAAGTACATTTCCACACTCTGTGCCTAAGACTACGGAAGAGGAAACAAACCATAGAAACAAAACGGAGAACTCCTTTATTTTGTCAAGTTTCAAAGAGCTACTACAAACCACGTTAGATTTAGAGTTCTAAATTCATCTATCTGTATAGGAGAGAACAAAGTGAAACCTAAATATAAAAACTGCTACTGTAGACGAAAGCTTCTACCTAGAAGAACAAAATTTGGTGAGCCAAGTCGGTTTTGTGTCCTGATCATTCCTACCAAGTATCATCAACATTGGGTGAAAAAATATTTATGGTATTTCGGAAACTCGTTAATTCTTAGAAGCTTGGCAACCCCTCTCAATGAAAGTGCTTTTCCACCGTCGGTGCCTATGGCTAATTGAAGAGGAACAAACCATAGAGATAAAACTGAAAACTCCTTTCTTTTGTCAAGTTTCAAAGAGCTACTTCAAACCATGGTGGATTCAGAGTTCCAAATTCATCTATCAATATAGCAGAGAACAGAGTGAAACGTAAATATAAAAACTGCTACTGTAGATGAACGCTTCAACCTAGAAGAACAAAATTTGGTGAGCCAAGTGGGATTTGTGTACTGATCATTACCACCAGGTATCATCAAGAGTGGGTGAAAAAATATTTGCTGGTATTTCGGAAACTCGTAATATTTTGGAAGCTTGGCAACCCCTCTCAATGAAAGTGCTTTTCCACAGTCTCTGCTTAAGGCTACTTGAAGCGGGAACAAATCATAGAGACAAAACTGAGAACTCCTTTATTTTGTCAAGTTTCAAAGAGCTACTACAAACCATGTTGGATTTAGAGTTCCAAATTCATCTATCTATATAGGAGAGAACAGTTTGAAACCTAAAATTAAAAACTGGTACTGTAAATGAACGCTTCAACCTAGAAGAACAAAATTTGATGAGCCAAGTGGGATTTGTGGACTTGTCATTACCACCACGTATCATCAAGATTGTGTGAAAAAATATTTGCTGGTATTTCGGAAAATCGTAATTTCTTGGAAGCTTGGCAACCCCTCTCAATGAAAGTGCTTTTCCACAGTCTCTGCATATGGCTACTTGAAGCGGAAACAAACCATAGAGACATAACTGAGAACTCCTTTATTTTTTCATGTTTCAAAGGGCTACTACAAACCATGTTGGATTTAGAGTTCCAAATTCATCTATCTATATAGGAGAGAACAGAGTGAAACCTAAAAATAAAAACTGCTCCTGAAAAGGAACGCATGAACCTAGAAGAACAAAATTTGGTGAGCTACTACAAACCATGTTGGATTCAGAGTTCCAAATTCATCTATCTATATAGGAGAGAACAGAGTGATACCTAAATATAAAAATTGCTACTGTAGACGAACGCTTCAACCTAGAAGAACAAAATTTGGTGAGCCAAGTGGGATTTGTGTAGTGATCATTACCACCAAAGAGCTACTACAAACCATGTTGGATTTAGAGTTCCAAATTCATCTATCTAAAAAGCAGAGAACAGAGTGAAACCTAAATATAAAAACTGCTACTCTAGACGAACGCTTCAACCTAGAAGAACAAAATTTGGTGAGCCAAGTGGGACTTTTGTACCGATCATTACCACCTCCTATCATCAACATTGGGTGACAAAATATTTGCTGGTATTTCGGAAACTCGTATTTCTTGGAAGCCTGGCAACCCCTTTCAAATAAAGTGCTTTCCACAGTCTCTGCTTAGGGCTACATGAAGTAGAAAAAAATCATAGAGACAAAACTGAGAACTCCTTTACTTTGTCAAGTTTCAAAGAGCTACTACAAACCATGTTGGATTTAGAGTTCCAAATTCATCTATCTATATCGCAGAGAACAGAATGAAACCTAAATATAAAAACTGCTACCGTAGACGAACGCTTCAACCTAGAAGAACAAAATTTGGTGAGCCAAGTGGGATTTGTGGACGTGTCATTACCACCACGTATCGTCAAGATTGGGTGAAAAAATATTTGCTGGTAATTCGGAAACTCGTTATTTCTTAGAAGCTTGGAAACCCCACTCAATGAAAGTGCTTTTCCACAGTCTGTTCCAAGGTTTATTTGAAGAGGAAACAAACCATAGAGACAAAACTGAGAACTCCTTTATTTTGTCAAGTATCAAAGAGCTACTACAAACCATGTTGGATTTAGAGTTCCAAATTCATCTATCTATATATGAGAGAACAGAGTGAAACCTAAAAATAAAAACTGCTACTGTAAACGAACGCTTCATCCTAGAAGAACGAGATTTGATGAGCCAAGTGATATTTATGGACTTTTCATTACCACAAGGTATCATCAAGATTGGGTGAAAAAATACTTGCTGGTATTTCGGAAACTCGTTATTTCTTGGAAGCTTGGCAACCCCTCTCAATGAAAGTGCTTTTCCACAGTCTCTGCGTATGGCTACTTGAAGCGGAAACAAATCATAGAGACAAAACTGAGAACTCCTTTATTTTGTCAAGGTTCAAAAACCTACTACAAACCATATTGGATTTAGATTTCCAAATTCATCTATGTATATAGGAGACAACAGAGTGAAACCTAAATATAAAAACTGCTACTGTAGACGAACGGTTCAACGTAGAAGAAAAAAATTTTGTGAGCCAAGTGGGATTTGTGTACTGACCATTACCACCAAGTATCATCAAGATTGGGTGAAAAAATATTTGCTGGTAATTCGGAAACTCGTTATTTCTTAGAAGCTTGGCAACCCCTCTCAATGGAAGTGCTTTTCCAAGGTCTCTGCTTAGGGCTACTTGAAGCAGAAACAAATCATAGAGATAAAACTGAGAACTCCTTTATTTTGTCAAGTTTCAAAGAGCTACTACAAACCATGTTGAATTTAGAGTTCCAAATTCATCTACCTATATAGGAGAGAACAGAGTAAAACATAAAAATAAAAACTGCTACTGTAGACGAATGCTTCAACCTAGAAGAACAAAATTTGGTGAGCCAAATTGGGATTTGTGTACTTGTACTTACCACCAAGTATCATCAAGATTTGGTGAAAAAATATTTGCTGGTATTTTGGAAACTCGTTATTTCTTAGAAGCTTGGCCATCCCTCTCATTGAAAGTGCTTTTCCTCAGTCTGTGCCAGGGCTACTTGAAGAGGAAACAAACCATAGAGACAAAACTGAGAACTCTTTATTTTTTCCAGTTTCAAAGAGCTACTACAAACCATGTTGGATTTAGAGTTCCAAATTCATCTATCTATATAGGAGAGAACAGAGTGAAACCTAAAAATAAAAACTGCTACTTAAAACGAACGCATCAACCTAGAAGAACAAAATTTGGTGAGTCAAGTGGGATTTGTGTACTTGTCATTACCACCAAGTATCATTAAGATTGGGTGAAAAAATATTTGCTGGTATTTCGAAAACTCGTTATTTCTTAGAAGCTTGGCAACCCCTCTCAATGAAAGTGCTTTTCCACAGTCTCTGCTTAGGGCTAATTGAAGCGGATACAAATCATAGAGAAAAAACGGAGAACACCTTTACTTTGTCAAGTTTCAAAGAGCTACTACAAACCATGTTGGATTTAGAGTTCCAAATTCATCTATCTATATTGCAGAGAACAGAGTGAAACCTAAATATAAAAACTGCTACTGTAGACGAACGCTTCAACATAGAAGAACAAAATTTGGTGAGCCAAGTGGGATTTGTGTACTGATCATTACCACCAAGTGTCATCAAGTTTGCATGAAAAAATATTTGCTGTTATTTCGGAAACTCGTTATTTCTTAGAATTTGGCAACCCCACTCAATGAAAGTGCTTTTCCACAGTCTGTTCCAAGGGGTACTTGAAGAGGAAACAAACCATAGAGACAAAACTGAGAACTCCTTTATTTTGTCAAGTTTCAAATAGCTACTACAAACTATGTTTGATTTAGAGTTCCAAATTCATCTATCTATATAGGACAGAACAGAGTAAACCTAAAAATAAAAACTGCTACTGTAGACGAATGCTTCAACCTAGAAGAACAAAACTTGGTGAGCCAAGTGGGTTTTGTGTACTTGTCCTTACCACCAAGTATCATCAAGTTTGGGTGAAAAAATATTTGCTGGTATTTCGGAAACTCGTTATTTCGTAGAAGCTTGGCAACGCTTCTCAATGAAAGTGCTTTTCCACAGTCTGTGCCTAGGACTACTTGAAGAGGAAACAAACCATAGAGAAAAAACTGAGAGCTCCTTTATTTTGTCAAGTTTCAAAGAGCCACTACAAACCATGTTGGATGTAGAGTTCCAAATTCATCTCTCTATATAGCAGAGAACAGAGTGAAACCTAAACATAATAACTGCTACTGTAGACGAACGCTTCAACCTGGAAAAATAATATTTGGTGAGCCCAGTGGGATTTGTGTACTCATCATTAAAACCAAGTATCATCAACATTCGGTGAAAAAAATATTTGCTGGTATTTTGGAGAATCCTAATTTCTTTGAAGCTTGGCAACCCCTTTCAATGAAAGTGCTTTTCCACAGTCTGTGCCTAGGGCTACTTAAAGAGGAAACAATCTATAGAGACAAAACTGAGACCTCCTTTATTTTGTCAAGTTTCAAAGAGCTTCTACAAACCATGTAGGATTTAGAGTTCCAAATTCATCTATCTATATAGGAGAGAACAGATTGAAACCTAAAAATAAAAACTGCTACTCTAAACGAATGCTTCAAACTAGAAGAACAAAATTTGGTGAGCCAAGTGGGTTTTGTGTACTGATCATTTCCACCAAGTATCATCTACATTGGGTGAAAAAATATTTGCTGGTATTTCGGAAACTCGTTATTTCTTAGAAGCTTGGCAACCCCTCTCAATGAAAGTGCTTTTCCTCAGTCTGTGCCTAGGGTTACTTGAAGAGGAAACAAACCATAGAGACAAAACTGAGAACTCCTTTCTTTTGTCAAGTTTCAAAGAGCTACTACAAACCATGTTGGATTCAGAGTTTAAATTCATCTATCTATATAGGAGAGAACAGAGTGAAACCTAAATGTAAAAACTGCTACTGTAGACGAACGCTTCAACCTAGAGGAACAAATGTTGGTGAGCCAACTGGGATTTGTGGACTTGTCATTACCACCACGTATCATCAAGATTGGGTGAAAAAATATTTGCTGGTAATTCGGAAACTCGTTATTTCTTAGCAGCTTGGCAACCCCTCTCAATGAAACTGCTTTTCCACAGTCTCTGCGTATGGCTACTTGAAGCGGAAACAAATCATAGAGACAAAACTGAGAACTCGTTTACTTTGTCAAGTTTCAAAGAGCTTCTACAAACCATGTTGGATTTAGAGTTCCAAATTCATCTATCTATATAGGAGAGAACAGAGTAAAACCTAAAAATAAAAACTGCTACTGTAGACTAATGCTTCAACCTAGAATAACAAAATTTGGTGAGCAAATTGGGTTTTGTGTACTGATCATTTCCACTAAGTATCATCAACATTGGGTGAAAAAATATTTGCTGGTATTTCGAAAACTCGTTATTTCTTAGAAGCTTGGCAACCCCTCTCAATGAAAGTGCTTTTCCACCCTCGATGCCTAGGGCTAATTGAGGAGGAAACAAACCATAGAGACAAAACTGAGAACTCCTTTCTTTTGTCAAGTTTTAAAGAGCTACTACAAACCATGTTGGATTCAAAGTTCCAAATTCATCTGTCTATATTGGAGAGAACAGAGTGAAACCTAAATGTAAAAACTGCTACTGTAGACGAACGCTTCAACCTAGAGGAACAAAATTTGGTGAGCCAACTGGGATTTGTGGACTTGTCATTACCACCACGTATCATCAAGATTGGGTGAAAAAATATTTGCTGGTAATTCGGAAACTCCTTATTTCTTAGCAGCTTGGCAAACCCTCTCAATGAAACTGCTTTTCCACAGTCTCTCCGTAGGGCTACTTGAAGCGGAAACAAATCATAGAGACAAAACTGAGACCTCCTTTATTTTGTCAAGTTTCAAAGAGCTACTACAAACCATGTTGGATTTAGAGTTCCAAATTCATCTATCTATATAGCAGAGAACAGAGTGAAACCTAAACATAAAAACTGCTACTGTAGACGAACGCTTCAACCTGGAAGAACAGTATTTGGTGAGCCAAGTGGGATTTGTGTACTGATCATTACCACCAAGTATCATCAACATTCTGTGAAAAAAATATTTGCTGGTATTTCGGAAACCCGTTATTTCTTAGAAGCTTGGAAACCCCACTCAATGAAAGTGCTTTTCCACAGTCTGTGCCTAGGACTACTTGAAGAGAAAACAAACCATAGAAACAAAACTGAGAACTCCTTTCTTTTGTCAAGTTTCCAAGAGCTACTACAAACCATGTTGGATTCAGAGTTTCCATTTCATCTATCTATATAGGAGAGAACAGAGTGAAACCTAAATATAAAAACTGCTACTGTAGACGAACGCTTCAACCTAGAAGAACAAAATTTGGTGAGCCAAGTGGGATTTGTGTACTGATCATTACCACCAAGTATCATCAAGATTGGGTGAAAAAATATTTGCTGGTTTTTCGGAAACTCGTTATTTCTTAGAAGCTTAGCAACCCCACTCATTGAAAGTACTTTTCCACAGTCTGTGCCTAGGACTACTTGAAAAGGAAACAAACCTTAGAAACAAAACGGAGAACTCCTTTATTTTGTCAAGTTTCAAAGAGCAACTACAAACCACGTTGGATTTAGAGTTCTGAATTCATCTATCTGTATAGGAGAGAACAGAGTGAAACCTAAATATAAAAACTGCTACTGTAGACGAACGCTTCAACCTACAAGAACAAAATTTGGTGAGCCAAGTGGGTTTTGTGTACTGATCATTACCACCAAGTATCATCAAGATAATGTGAGAAAATATTTGCTGGTATTTCGGAAACTCGTTATTTCTTAGAAACTTGGCCACCCCTCTCAATGAAAGTGCTTTTCCTCAGTGTGTGCCACGGCTACTTGAAGACGAAACAAACCATAGATACAAAACTTAGAACTCCTTTATTTTTTCAAGTTTCAAAGAGCTACTACAACCCATGTTGGATTTAGAGTTCCAAATTCATCTATCTATAAAGCAGAGAACAGAGTGAAACCTAAATATAAAAACTGCTACTCTAGACGAACGCTTCAACCTAGAAGAAGAAAATTTGGTGAGCGAAGTGGGACTTTTGTACCGATCATTACCACCTCGTATCATCAACATTGGATGACAAAATATTTGCTGGTATTTCGAAAAACGTAATTTCTGGGAAGCTTGGCAACCCCTTTCAAGGAAAGTGCTTTTCCACAGTCTCTGCTTAGGGCTACATGAAACAGAAAGAAATCATAGAGACAAAACTGAGAACTCCTTTACTTTGTCAAGTTTGAAAGAGCTACTACAAACCATGTTGGATTTAGAGTTCCAAATTCATCTATCTATATCGCAGAGAACAGAGTGAAACCTAAATATAAAAACTGCTACTGTAGACGACCGCTTCAACCTAGAAGAACAAAATTTGGTGAGCCAAGTGGGATTTGTGGACTTGTAATTACCACCACGTATCATCAAGATTGTGTGAAAAAATATTTGCTGGTAATTCGGAAACTCGTTATTTCTTAGAAGCCTGGCAACCCCACTCAATGAAAGTGCTTTTCCACAGTCTCTGCTTAGGGCTACTTGAAGCAGAAACAAATCATAGAGACAAAACTGAGAACTCCTTTATTTTGTCAAGTTTCAAAGAGCTACTACAAACCATGTTGGATTTAGAGTTCCAAATCCATCTATCTATATATGAGAGAACAGAGTGAAACCTAAAAATAAAACTGCTACTGTAAACGAACGCTTCAACCTAGAAGAACGAGATTTGGTGAGCCAAGTGATATTTATGGACTTGTCATTACCACAAGGTATCATCAAGATTGGGTGAAAAAATACTTGCTGGTATTTCGGAAACTCGTAATTTCTTGGAAACTTGGCAACCCCTCTCAACGAAAGTGCTTTTCCACAGTCTCTGCGTATGAATACTTGAAGCGGAAACAAATCATAGAGACAAAAATGAGAACTCCTTTATTTTGTTAAGGTTCAAAAACCTACTACAAACCATATTGGATTTAGAGTTCCAAATTCATCTATGCATATAGGAGACAACAGAGTGAAACCTAAATATAAAAACTGCTATTGTAGACGAACGGTTCAACCTAGAAGAAAAAAATTTGGTGAGCCAAGTGGGATTTGTGTGCTGACCATTACCACCAAGTATCATCAAGATTGGGTGAAAAAATATTTGCTGGTAATTCGGAAACTCGTTATTTTTTAGAAGCTTGGCAACCCCTCTTAATGGAAGTGCTTTTCCACAGTCTCTGCTTAGGGCTACTTGAAGCAGAAACAAATCATAGAGACAAAACTGAGAACTCCTTTATTTTGTCAAGTTTCAAAGAGCTACTACAAACCATGTTGAATTTAGAGTTCCAAATGCATCTATCTATATAGGAGAGAACAGAGTAAAACCTAAAAATAAAAACTGCTACTGTAGACGAACGCTTCAACCTCCAATTACAAAATTTGGTGAGCCAAGTGGGATTTTGTACATGTCATTACCACCAAGTATCATCAACATAGGGTGAAAAAATATTTGCTGGTATTTTGGAAACTCGTTATTTCTTAGAAGCTTGGCAACGCCTCTCAATGAAAGTGCTTTTCCACAGTCTTTGCCTAGGGCTACTTGAAGAGGAAACAAACCATAGAGACAAAACTGAGAACTTTTTTATTTTGTCAAGTTTCAAAGAGCCACTACAAACCATGTTGGATTTAGAGTTCCAAATTCATCTATCTATATAGCAGAGAACAGAGTGAAAACTAAATATAAAAACTGCTACTGTAGATGAACGCTTCAACCTGGAAGAACAATATTTGCTGAGACAAGTGGGATTTGTGTACTGATCATTACCACCAAGTATCATCAAGATTAAGTGGAAAAATATTTGATGGTATTTCGGAAACTCGTTATTTCCCAAAAGCTTGGCAACCCCTCACAATGAAAGTGCTTTACTACAGTCTCTGCTTAGGGCTACTTGAAGTGGAAACAAATCATAGAGACAAATATGAGAACTCCTTTATTTTGTCAAGTTTCAAAGAACTACTACAAACCATGTTGGATTTAGAGTTCCAAATTCATCTATCTATATAGGAGAGAACAGATTGAAACCTAAGTATAAAATCTGCTACTGTAGACGAACACTTCAACCTAGAAGAACAAAATTTGGTGAGTAAAGTGGGATTTGTGTACCTATCATTACCACCATGTATCATCAAGATTGGGTGTAAAAATATTTGCTGGTATTTCGGAAACTCGTTATTTCTCCGAAGCTTGGCAACCCCTCACAATGAAAGTGCTTTTCCACAGTCTCTGCTTAGGACTACTTGAAGTGGAAACAAATCATAGAGACAAAACTGAGAACTCCTTTATTTTGTCAAGTTTCAAAGAGCTACTACAAACCATGTTCGATTTACAGTTCCAAATTCATCTATCTTTATAGGAGAGTACACAGTGAAACTTAAAAATATAAACTGCTACTGTAAACAAACGCTTCAACCTAGAAGAACAAAATTTGGTGAGTCAAGTGGGATTTGTGAACCAATCATTACCACCAAGTGTCATCAAGATTGGGTGAAAAAATATTTGCTGGTATTTCGGAAACTCGTAATTTCTTGGAATTTGGCAACCCCTCTCAATGAAAGTGCTTTTCCACAGTCTCTGCTTAGGGCTACTTGAAGAGGAAACAAATCATAGAGACAAAAGTGAGAACTAATTTATTTTGTCAAGTTTCAAAGAGCTACTTCAAACCATATTGGATTTAGAGTTCCAAATTCATCTATCTTTATAGGAGAGAACAGAGTGAAACTTAAAAATAAAAACGGCCACTGTAAACGAATGCTTCAACCTAGAAGAACAAAATTTGGTAAGCCAAGTGGGACTTGTGTACTTCTCGTTACCACCATGTAGCATCAACATTGGGTGAAAAAATATTTGCTGGTATTTCAGAAACTCGTTATTTCTTAGAAACTTGGCAACCCCTCTCAATGAAAGTGCTTTTCCACAGTCAGTGCCTAGGGCTACTTGAAGAGGAAACAAATCATAGAGACAAAACTGAGAACTCCTTTATTTTCTCAAGTTTCAAAGAGCTATTACAAACCATGTTGGATTTAGAGTTCCAATTTCTTCTATCTATATACGAGAGAACAGAGTGAAACCTAGATATAAAAACTGCTACTGTAGACAAACGCTTCAAAGTAGAAGAACAAAATTTGGTGAGCCATGTGGGATTTGTGTACAGATCATTACCACCAAGTATCATCGACATTGTGTGAAAAAATATTTGCTGGTATTTCGGAAACTCGTTATTTCTTACAAGCTTGACAAACCCTCTCAATGAAAGTGCTTCTCCACAATCTGTGCCTAGGGCTACTAGAAGAGGTAACACACCATAGAGACAAAACCGAGAACTCCTTCATTTTGTCAAGTTTCAAACAGCTACTACAAACCATGTTGGATTTAGAGTTCCAAATTCATCTATCTATATAGCAGAGAACAGAGTGAAACCTAAATATAAAGACTGCTACAGTAGACGAACTCTTCAACCTAGAAGAACAAAATTTGGTGAGTCATGTGGGATTTGTGTACCGATCATTACAAGCAAGTATCATCAAGATTCGGTGAAGAAATATTTGCTGGTATTTCGGAAACTCGTAATTTCTTGGAAGCTTGGCAACCACTTTCAATGAAAGTGCTTTTTGACAGTCTCTGCTTAGGGCTACTTGAAGAGGAACAAACCATAGAGACAAAACTGAGAACTCCTTCATTTTGTCAAGTTTCAAAGAGCTACTACAAACCATGTTGCATTTAGAGTTCCCAATTCATCTATCTATACAGGAGAGAACAGAGTGAAACCTAAAAATTAAAACTGCTACTGTAAACGAACGCTTCAACCTAGAAGAACAAAATTTGGTGAGCCAAGTGGGATTTTTGTACTTGTCATTACCAAAACGTATGATCAACATTGGGTGAAAAAATATTTGCTGGTATTTCGGAAACTCGTATTCTTGGAAGCTTGGCATCCCCTTTCAATGAAAGTGCTTTTCCACAGTCTGTGCCTAGGGCGACTTGAAGAGAAAACAAACCATAGAGACAAAACTGAGAACTCCTTTATTTTGTCAAGTTTTAAAGTGCTATTACACGCCATGTTGGATTTAGAGTTCCAAATTCATCTATCTATATAGGAGAGAACAGAGTGAAAACTAAAAATAAAAACTGCTACTGTAGACGAACGCTTCAACCCAAAGAACAAAAATTGGTGAGCCAAGTGGGATTTGTGTACTTGTCATTACCAAAACGTATGATCAACATTGGGTGAAAAAATATTTGCTGGTATTTCGGAAACTCGTTATTTATAGAAGCTTTTCAACCCTTCTCAATGAAAGTGCTTTTCCACAGTCTGTGCCTAAGGCTACTTGAAGTGGAAACAACCCATAGAGACAAAACTGAGAACTCCTTTATTTTGTCAACTTTCAAATAGCTACTACAAACCATGTTGGACTTAGAGTTCCAAATTCATCTCTCTATATATGAGAGAACAGAGTGAAAACTAAAAATAAAAACTGCTACTGTAAACGAACGCTTCAACCTAGAAGAACAAAATTTGGTGAGCCAAGTGGGATTTGTGTAATTGTCATTACCACCACGTATCATCAACATTGGGTGAAAAAATATTTGCTGGTATTTCGGAAACTCATAATTTCGTTGAAGCTTGGCAACCCCTCTCAATGAAAGTGCTTTTCCACCGTCTGAGAATAGGGCTACTTGAAGAGGAAACAATCCATAGAGACAAAACTGAGAATTCCTTTATTTTGTCAAGTTTCAAAGAGCCACTACAAACCATGTTGGATTTAGAGTTCCAAATTCATCTATCTATATAGGAGAGAACAGAACGAAACCTAAAAATAAATGCTGCTACTGAAAACGAATGCATCAACCTAGAATAACAAAATTTGGTGAGTCAAGTGGGCATTGTGTACCGATGATTACCACCAAGTATCATCAAGATTGGGTGAAAAAATATTTGCTCGTATTTGGGAAACTCGTTATTTCTTAGAAGCTTGGCAACCCTCTCAATCAAAGTGCTTTTCCACAGACTGTGCCTAGGGCTACTTGAAGAGGAAACAATCCATAGAGACAAAACTGAGAACTCGTTTATTTTGTCAACGTTCTAAGAGCTACTACAAATCATGTTGGATTTAGAGTTCCAAATTCATCTATCTATATAGGAGAGAACAGAGTGAAACCTAAAGATAAAAACTGCTACTGTAGACAAACGCTTCAACCTAGAAGAACAAAATTTGGTGATCCATTGGGTATTGTGTACTGATCATCACCACCAAGTATCATCAAGATTGTGTGAAAAAATATTTGCTGGTATTTTGGAAACTCATTATTTCTTAGAACCTTGGCAACCGCTCTTAATGAATGTGCTTTTCCACACTCACTGCTTAGGGCTACTTGAAGCAGAAACAAATCATAGAGACAAAACTGAGAACTCCTTTATTTTGTCAAGTTTCAAAGAGCTACTACAAACCATATTGGATTTAGAGTTCCAAATTCATCTATCTATATAGGAGAGAACAGAGTGAAACTTAAATATAAAAATTGCTACTGTAGACGAGCGCTTCAACCTAGAAGAACCAAATGGTGAGCCATGTTGGATTTGTGTGCTGATCATCACCACCAAGTATCATCAAGATTGGGTGAGAAAATATTTGTTCGTATTTCGGAAACTCGTTATTTCTTAGAAGCTTGGCAACCCCCCTCAATGAAAGTGCTTTTCAACAGTCTCTGCCTAGGGCTACTGGAAGAGGAAACAAACCATAGAGACAAAACTGAGAACTCCTTTATTTTGTCAAGTTTCAAAGAGCTACTACAAACCATGTTGGATTTAGAGTTCCAAATTCATCTATCTATATAGGAGAGAACAGAGTGAAACCTAAAAATAAAAACTGCTACAGTAGACGAACGCTTCAATCTAGAAGAACAAAATTTGGTGAGCCTAGTGGGATTTGTGTACTGATCTTTACCACCAAGTATCATCAACATTGGGTTAAAAAATATTTGCTGGTATTTCGGAAACTCGTTATTTCTTAGAAGCTTCCAACCCCTCTCAATGAAAGTGCTTTTCCACCGTCTGTGCCTAGGGCTACTTGAAGAGGAAACAAAGAATTGAGACAAAACTGAGAACTACTTTATTTTGTCAAGTTTCAAAGAGCTACTGTAAACCCTGTTGGATTTAGTGTTCCAAATTCATCAATCTATATAGCAGAGAACAGAGTGAAACCTAAATATAAAAACTGCTACTGTAGACGAACGCGTCAACCTAGCAGAACAAAATTTCGTGAGCCAAGTGGATTTTGTGTACCGATCAATACCACCAAGTATCATGAATATTGTTTGAAAAAATATTTGCTGGTATTTTGGAAACTCATAATTTCTTGGAAACTTGGCAACCGCTTTCAATGAAAGTGCTTTTCCACAGTCTGTGCCCAGGGCTACTTGAAGAGGAAACAAACCATAGAGACAAAACTGAGAACTCCTTTATTTTGTCAAGTTTCAAAGAGCTACTACAAACCATGTTGGATTTAGAGTTCCAAATTCATGTATCAATATAGGAGAGAACAGAGTGCAACCTAAAAATGAAAACTGCTACTGTAAACGAACTCTTCAACCTAGAAGAACAAAATTTGGTGAGCCAAGTGGGATTTGTGTTCTTGTCCTTACCACCAAGTATCATCAAGATTGGGTGAAAAAATATTTGCTGGTATTCCGGAAACTCGTAATTTCCTGGAAGCTTGGCAACCCCTCTCAATGAAAGTGCTTTTCCACCATCTGTGCCTAGGGCTACTTGAAGAGGAAACCAACCATAGAGACAAAACTGAGAACTCCTTTATTTTGTCAAGATTCAAAGAGACACTACAAACCATTTTGGATTTAGAGTTCCAAATTCATCTATCTATATAGCAGAGAACAGAGTGAAACCTAAACATAAAAACTGCTACTGTAGACGAACGCTTCAACCTAGAAGAACAAAATTTGGTGAGCCAAGTGATATTTGTGTACTGATCATTACCACCAAGTATCATCAAGATTGGGTGAAAAAATATTTGCTGCTATTTCGGAAACTCGTTTTTTCTTGGAAACTTGGCAACCCCCATCAATGAAAGTGCTCTTTCACAGTCGCTGCTAGGGCTACTTGAATCGGAAACAAATCATTGAGACAAAACTGAAAACTCCTTTTTTTTGTCAAGTTTCAAAGAGCCACTACAAACCATGTTGGATTTAAAGTTAGAAATTCATCTTTCTATATACGAAAGAACAGAATGAAACCTAAATATTAAAACTGCTACTGTAGACGAACGCTTCAACCCAGAAGAACAAATTTTGGTGAGCCAAGTGGCATTTGTGTACTGATCATTACCACCAAGTATCATCAAGATTCGTTAAAAAACTATTTGATGGTATTTCGGAAACTCCTTATTTCTTAGATGCTTGGCAACCCCTCTCAATGAAAGTGCTTTTCCACAGTCTCTGCTTAGGGCTACTTGAAGAGGAAACAAGCCATAGAGACAAAACTGAGAACTCCTTTATTTTTTCAAGTTTCAAAGAGCTACTACAAACAATGTTGGATTTAGAGTTCCAAATTCATCTATCTATATAGGAGAGAACAGAGTGAAACCTAAAAATAAAAACTGCTACTGTAAACGAACGCTTCAACCTAGAAGAACAAAATTTGGTGAGTCAAGTGGGACTTGTGTACTTGTCCTTACCACCAAGTATCATCAAGATTGGGTGAAAAAATATTTGCTGGTATTTCGGAAACTCGTTATTTCTTACAAGCTTGGCCACCCCTCTCAATGAAAGTGCTTTCCCTCAGTCTGTTCCAGGGCTACTTGAAGAGGAAACAAACCATAGAGACAAAACTGAGAACTCCTTTATTTTTTAAAGGTTCAAAGAGCCACTACAAACCATGTTGGATTTAAAGTTAGAAATTCATCTTTCTATATACGAAAGAACAGAGTGAAACCTAAAAATAAAAACTGCTACTGTAGACGAACGCTTCAACCTAGAAGAACAAAATTTGGTGAGTCAAGTGGGATTTGTGTCCTGATCATTACCACCATGAATCAGCAAGATTTTGTAAAAAAATATTTGCTGGTAATTCGGAAAAGCATTATTTCTTAGAAGCTTGGCAACCCCTCTCAATGAAAGTGCTTTTCCACAGTCTCTGTTTAGGGCTACTTGAAGCAGAAACAAATCATAGAGACAAAACTGAGAACTCCTTTATTTTGTCAAGTTTCAAAGAGCTACTACAAACCATGTTGGATTTAGAGTTCCTAATTCATCTATCTATATAGGAGAGAACAGAGGGAACTTAAAAATATAAACTGCTACTGTAAACGAACGCTTCAACCTAGAAGAACAAAATTTGGTGACTCAAGTGGGATTTGTGTACCAATCATTACCACCAAGGATCATCAAGATTGAGTGAAAAAATATTTGCTGGTATTTCCGAAACTCGTTAATTCTTAGAAGCTTGGCAACCCTTCTCAATGAAAGTGATTTTCCACAGTCTGTGCTTAGGACTACTTGAAGAGGAAACAAACCAAAGAGACAAAACTGAGAACTCCTTTATTTTGTCAAGTTTCAAAGAGCTATTACACACCATGTTGGATTTAGAGTTCCAAATTCATCTATCTATATAGGAGAGAACAGAGTGAAACCAAAATATGAAAACTGCTACTGTAGAGGAACGCTTCAACCCAGAAGAACACAATTTAGTGAGCCAAGTGGGATTTGTGTACTGATCATTACCACGAAGTATCATCAAGATTGGCTGAAAAAATATTTGCTGGTATTTCGGGAACTCGTTATTTCTTAGAAGCTTGGCAAACCCTCTCAATGAAAGTGGTTTTCCACAGTCTGTGCCTAGGATACTTGAAGAGGAAACAAACCATAAAGAAGAAACTGAGAACTGCTTTATTTTGTCAAGTTTCAAAGAGCTACAACAAACCATTTTGGATTTAGAGTTCCAAATTCATCTATCAATATAGGAGAGAACAGAGGGAACTTATAAATATAAACTGCTACTGTAAACGAACGCTTCAACCTAGAAGAACAAAATTTGGTGAGTCAAGTGGGATTTGTGAACCAATCATTACCACCAAGTATCATCAAGATTGGGTGAAAAAATATTTGCTGGTATTTCGGAAACTCGTTATTTCTTAGAAGCTTGGCAAACCTTCTCAAAGAAAGTGCTTTTCCACAGTCTGTGCCTAGCACTACTTGAAGAGGAAACAAACCATAAAGAAAAAACTGAGAACTCCTTTATTTTGTCAAGTTTCAAAGAGCTACTACAAACCATGTTGGATTTAGAGTTCCAAAATCGTGTATCAATATAGGAGAGAACAGAGTGAAACCTAAATATAAAAACGGCTACTGTAGACGAACGCTTCAACCTAGAAGAACAGAGTTTGGTGAGCCAAGGGATATATGTACTGATCATTACCACCAAGTATCATCAAGATTGGGTGAAAAAATATTTGCTGGTATTTCGGAAACTCGTTATTTCTTAGAAGCTTGGCAACCCCTCTCAATGAAAGTGCTTTTCCACAGTCTGTGCCTAGGGCTACTTGAAGAGGAAAAAAACCATAGAGACAAAACTGAGAAATCCTTTATTTTGTCAACTTTCAAAGAGCTACTACAAACCATGTTGGATTTAGAGTTAAAATTTAGTTATCTATATAGGAGAGAACAGAGTGAAACATAAAATTATAAACTGCTACTGTAAATGAACGCTTCAACCTAGAAGAAGAAAATTTGGTGAGCCAAGTGGGATTTGTGCACCGAGCATTACCACCAGGTATCACCAAGTTTGGGTGAAAAAATATTTGCTGGTATTTCGGAAACTCGTTATTTCTTAAAAGCTTGGCAACCCCTCTCAATGAAAGTGCTTTTCCACAGTCTGTGCCTAGGGCTACTTGAAGAGGAAACAAACCATAGAGACAAAACTGAGAACTCCTTTATTTTGTCAAGTTTCAAAGAGCTACTACAAACCATGTTGGATTTAGAGTTAAAATCCATCTATCTATATAGGAGAGAACAGAGTGAAACATAAAATTAAAAACTGCTACTGTAAATGAACGCTTCAACCTAGAAGAAGAAAATTTGGTGAGCCAAGTGGGATTTGTGTACCGATCATTACCACCAAGTATCACCAAGATTGGGTGAAAAAATATTTGCTGGTGTTTCGGAAACTCGTTATTTCTTAAAAGCTTGGCAATCCCTCTCAATGAAAGTGCTTTTCCACAGTCTGTGCCTAGGGCGACTTGAAGAGGAAACAAATCATAGAGACAAAAGTGAGAATTCCTTTACTTTGTCAAGTTTCAAAGAGCTATTACACACCATGTTGGATTTAGAGTTCCAAATTCATCTATCTATGTAGGAGAGAACAGAGTGAAACCTAAATATAAAAACTGCTACTGTAGATGAACGCTTCAACCCAGAAGAACAAAATTTGGTGAGCCAAGTGTTATTTGTGTTCTGATCATTACCACCACGTATCATCAACATTGGGTGAAAAAATATTTGCTGGTATTTCGGAAACTAGTAATTTCTTGGAAGCTTGGCCACCCCTTTCAATGAAAGTGCTTTTCCACAGTCTCTGCTTAGGGCTACATGAAGCGGAAACAAATCATAGAGACAAAACTGAAAACTCCTTTATTTTGACAAGTTTCAAAGAGCTACTACAAACCATGTTGGATTTAGAGTTCCAAATTCATCTATCTATATAGGAGAGAACAGAGGGAACTTAAAAATATAAACTGCTACTGTAAACGAACGCTTCAACCTAGAAGATCAAAATTTGGTGACTCAAGTGGGATATGTGTATCGATCATTACCACCAAGTATCATCAAGATTGGGTGAAAAAATATTTGATGGTATTTCGGAAACTCGTTATTTCTTAGAAGCTTGGCAACCCTTCTCAATGAAAGTGCATTTCCACAGTCTGTGCTTAGGACTACTTCAAGAGGAAACAAACCATAAAGAAAAAACTGAGAACTCCTTTATTTTGTCAAGTTTCAAAGAGCTACTACAAACCATGTTGGATTTAGAGTTCCAAAATCATGTATCAATATAGGAGAGAACAGAGTGAAACCTAAATATAAAAACTGCTACTGTAGACGAACGCTTAAACCTAGAAGAACAAAATTTGGTGAGCCAAGGGACATATGTACTGATCATTACCACCAAGTATCATCAAGATTGGGTGAAAAAATATTTGCTGGAATTTCGGAAACTCATTATTTCTTAGAAGCTTGGCAACCCCTCTCATTGAAAGTGCTTTTCCACAGTCTGTGCCTAGGGCTACTTGAAGAGGAAACAAACCATAGAGACAAAACTGAGAACTCCTTTATTTTGTCAAGTTTCAAAGAGCTACTACAAACCATGTTGGATTTAGAGTTAAAATCCATCCATCTATATAGGAGAGAACACAGTGAAACATAAAATTAAAAACTGCTACTGTAAATGAACGCTTCAACCTAGAAGAAGAAAATTTGGTGAGCCAAGTGGGATTTGTGTACCGATCATTACCACCAAGTATCATCAAGATTGGGTGAAAAAATATTTGTTTGTATTTAGGAAACTCGTTCTTTCTTAGAAGCTTGGCAACCCCCCTCAATGAAAGTGCTTTTCCACAGTCTGTGCCCAGGACTACTTGAAGAGGAAACAAACCATAGAAACAAAACTGAGGGCTCTTTTATTTGGTCAAGTTTCAAAGAGCCACTACAAACCATGTTGGTTTTAGTGTTCCAAATTCATCTATCTATATAGCAGAGAACAGAGTGAAACCAAAACATAAAAACTGCTACTGTAGATGAACGCTTCAACCTAGAAGAACAGAATTTGGTGAGCCAAGTGGGATTTGTGTACTTGTCCTTACCACCAAGTATCATCAAGATTTGTGAAAAAAATATTTCCTGGTATTTCGGAAACTCGTAATTTCTTGGAATCTTCGCAACCCCTCTCAGTGAAAGTGCTTTTCAACAGTCACTGCTTAGGGTTACTTGAAGTGGAAACAAATCATAGAGACAAAACAGAGAACTCCTTTATTTTGTCAAGTTTCAAAGAGCTACTACAAACCATGTTGGATTTAGAGTTCCAAATTCATCTATATATACAGGAGAGAACAGAGGAAAACCTAAAAATATAAACTACTACTGTAAACGAACGCTTCAACCTAGAAGAACAAAATTTGGTGAGTCAAGTGGGATTTGTGTACTTGTCATTACCACCAAGTATCATCAAGATTGGGTGAGAAAATATTTGCTGGTGTTTTGGAAACTCATTATTTCTTAGAAGCTTGCCAACCCCTCTCAATGAAATGCTTTTCCAGAGTCTCTTCCTAGGGCTACTTGAAGAGTAAACAAACCATAGATACAAAACTGAGAACTCCTTTATTTTGTCAAGTTGTAAAAAGCTACTACAAACCACGTTGGATTTAGAGTTCCAAATTCATCTATCTATATAGGAGAGAACAGAGTGAAACAAAAAAATAAAAACTGCTACTCTATACGAACACTTCAACCTAGAAGAACAAAATTTGGTGAGCAAAGTGCGATTTGTGGACTTGTCATTACCACCACGTATCATCAAGATTGGGTGAAAAAATATTTGCTGCTATTTCGGAAACTCGTATTTTCTTGGAAGCTTGGCAACCCCTATCAATGAAAGTGCTCTTCCACAGTCTCTGCTTAAATCTACTTGAGGCGGAAACAAATCATAGATTCAAAACTGAGAACTCCTTTATTTTGTCAAGTTTCAAGGAGCTATTACACACCATGTTTGATTTAGAGTTCCAAATTCATCTATCTATATAGGAGAGAACAGAGTGAAACCTAAATATTAAAATTGCTACTGTAGACGAACGCTTCAACCTAGAAGAAAAAAATTTGGTGAGCCAAGTGGGATTTGTGGACTTGTCATTACCACCACGCATCATCAAGATTGGGTGAAAAAATATCCGCTGGTATTTCGGAAACTCGTAATTTCTTGGAAGCTTGAAAACCCCTCTCAATGAAAGTGCTTTTCCACAGTCTCTGCTTAGGGCTACTTGAAGCGGAAACAAATCATAGAGACAAAACTGAGAACTCCCTAATTTTTTCAAGTTTCAAAGAGCTACTACAAACCATGTTGGATTTAGAGTTCCAAATTCATCTATCTATATAGGAGAGAACAGAGTGAAACCTAAAAATAAAAACTGTGACTGTAAACGAACTCTTCAACCTAGAAGAACAAAATTTGGTGAGCAAAGTGGGATTTGTGGACTTGTCATTACCATCACGTATCATCAAGATTGGGTGAAATAATATTTGCTGCTATTTCGGAAACTCTTATTTTCTTGGAAGCTTGGCAACCCCCAAAAATGAAAGTGCTCTTCCACAGTCTCTGCCTAGGGCTACTTGAAGCGGAAACAATTCATTGAGACAAAATTGAAAACTCCTTTCTTTTGTCAAGTTTCAAAGAGCCACTACAAACCATCTTGGATTTAGAGTTCCAAATTCATCTTTCTATATACGAAAGAACAGAATAAAACCTAAATATAAAAACTGCTACTGTAGACGAACGCTTCAACCCAGAAGAACAAAATGTGGTGAGCCAAGTGGTATTTGTGTACTGATCATTACCACCAAGTATCATCAAGATTGGGTGAAAAAATATTTGCTGGTATTTCGGAAACTCGTTATTTCTTAGAAGCTTGGCAACCCCTCTCAATGAAAGTGCTTTTCTACAGTCTGTGCCTAGGGCTACTTGAAGAGGAAACAAACCATAGAGAAAAAACTGAGAACTCCTTTATTTTGTCAACCTTCAAAGAGCTACAACAAACCATGTTGGATTTAGAGTTCTAAATTCATCTATCTATATAGGAGAGAACAGAGTGAATCCTAAATATAAAAACTGCTACTGTCGACGAACGCTTCAAACTAGATGAACAAAATTTGGTGAGCCAAGTGGGTTTTGTGTACTGATCATTACCACCAAGTATCATCAAGATTGGGAGAAAAAATATTTGCTGGTATTTCAAAAAATCGTTATTTCTTAGAAGCTTGGCAACCCCTCTAATGAAAGTGCTTTTCCACCCTCGATGCCTAGGGCTAATTGAAGAGGAAACAAACCATAGAGACAAAACTGAGAACTCCTTTCTTTTGTCATGTTTCGAAGAGCTACTACAAACCATGATGGATTCAGAGTTCCAAATTCATCTATCTATATAGGAGAGAAAGGAGTGAAACCTAAATATAAAAACTGCTACTGTAGATAAACGCTTCAACCTAGAAGAACAAAATTTGGTGAGCCAAGTGGGATTTGTGGACTTGTCATTACCACCACGCATCATCAAGATTGGGTGAAAAAATATCCGCTGGTATTTCGGAAACTCGTAATTTCTTGGAAGCTTGAAAACCCCTCTCAATGAAAGTGGTTTTCCACAGTCTGTGCCTAGGGCTACTTGAAGAGGAAACAAACCATAGAGACAGAACTGAGAACTCCTTTATTTTGTCAAGTTTCAAAGAGGTACTACAAACCATGTTGGATTTAGAGTTCCAAAATCATGTATCAATATAGGAGAGAACAGAGTGAAACCTAAATATAAAAACTGCTACTGTAGACGAACGCTTCAACCTAGAAGAACAAAATTTGGTGAGCCAAGGGATATATGTACTGATCATTACCACCAAGTATCATCAAGATTGGGTGAAAAAATATTTGCTGGTATTTCGGAAACTCGTTATTTCTTAGAAGCTTGGCAACCCCTCTCAATGAAAGTGCTTTTCCACAGTCTGTGCCTAGTGCTACTTGAAGAGGAAACAAACCATAGAGACAAAACTGAGAACTCCTTTATTTTGTCAAGTTTCAAAGAGCTACTACAAACCATGTTGGATTTAGAGTTAAAATTCATCTATCTATATAGGAGAGAACAGAGTGAAACATAAAAATAAAAACTGCGACTGTAAATGAACGCTTCAACCTAGAAGAAGAAAATTTGGTGAGACAAGTGGGATTTGTGTACCGATCATTACCACCAAGTATCATCAACATTCGGTGAAAAAATATTTGCTGGTATTTCGGAAACTCGTTATTTCACTGGAAGCTTTTCAACCCTTCTCAATGAATGTACTTTTCCACAGTCTCTGCTTAGGGCTCCATGAAGCGGAAACAAATCATATAGACAAAACTGAGAACTTCTTTATTTTGTCACGTTTCAAAGAGCTACTACAAACCATGTTGGATTTAGAGTTCCAAATTCATCTATCTATATAGGAGAGAACAGAGTAAAACCTAAAAATAAAAACTGCTACTGTAGACGAATGCTTCAACCTAGAAGTACAAAATTTGGTGAGCCAAGTAGGATTTGTGTATTTGTCCTTACCACCATGTATCATCAAGATTGGGTGAAAAAATATTTGCTGGTATTTCGGAAACTCGTTATTTCTTAGAAGCTTGGCAACCCCTCTCAATGAAAGTGCTTTTCCACCATGTGTGCCTAGAGCTACTTGAAGAGGAAACAAACCATAGAGACAAAACTGAGAACTCCTTAATTTTGTCAAGTTTCAAAGAGACACTACAAACCTTGTTGGATTTAGAGTTCCAAATTCATCTATCTATATAGCAGAGAACAGAGTGAAACCTAAACATAAAAATTGCTACTGTAGTCGAACGCTTCAACCTAGAAGAACAAAATTTGGTGAGAAAATTGGGATTTGTGTACCTATCAATACCACCAAGTATCATGAATATTGGGTAAGAAAATATTTGCTGGTATTTCGGAAACTCCTAATTTCTTGTAAGCTTGCCCACCCCTCTCAATGAAATTGCTTTTCTACAGTCTCTGCTTAGGGCTAATTGAAGAGGAAACAAATCATAGAGACAAAACTGAGAACTCCTTTATTTTTTCAAGTTTCAAAGAGCTACTACAAATCATATTGGATTCAGAGTTCCAAATTCATCTGTCTATATATTAGAGAACAGAGTGAAACCTAAATATAAAAACTGCTACTGTAGACGAACGTTTCAACCTAGAAGAACAAAATTTGTTGAGCCAAGTGGGATTTGTGTACATGTCATTACCACCACGTATCATCAAGTTTGGGTGAAAAAATATTTGCTGGCATTTCGGAAAATTGTAATTTCTTGGAAGCTTTGCAATGCCTTTCAATGAAAGTGCTTTTCCCCAGTCTCTGCTTAAGGCTACTTGAAGCAGAGACAAATCATTGAGACAAAACTGAAAATCCTTTATTTTGTCAAGTATCAAAGAGCCACTACAAACCATGTTGGATTTAGAGTTCCAAATTCATCTTTCTATATACGAGAGAACAGAGTGAAACCTAAATATTAAAACTGCTACTGTAGACGAACGCTTCAAAGTAGAAGAACAAAATTTGGTGAGCCAACTGGGATTTGTGTACAGATCATTACCACCAAGTATCATCGACATTGGGTGAAAAAAAATTTGCTGGTATTTCGGAAACTCGTTATTTCTTAGAATCTTGACAACCCCGCTCAATGAAAGTGCTCTTCTACACTCTGTGCCTAGGGCTACTTGAAGAGGAAACAAACCATAGAGACAAAACTGAGAACTCCTTTATTTTGTCAAGTTTCAAAGAGCTACTACAAACCATGTTGGATTTAGAGTTTCAAATTCATCTATCTATATAGGAGAGAACAGAGTAAAACCTAAAAATTAAAACTGCTACTGCAAACGAACGCTTCAACCTAGAAGAACAAAATTTGGTGACCCAAGTGGGACTTGTGAAATTGTCAATACCACAACGTATGATGAACATTGGGTGAAAAAATGTTTGCTGGTATTTTGGAAACTCGTAATTTCTTGGAAGCTTGGCAACCCCTTTCAATGAAAGTGCTTTTCCACAGTCTGTGCCTAGGGCGGCTTGAAGATTAAACAAACCATAGAGACAAAACTGAGAACTCCTTTTTTTTGTCAACTTTCAAAGAGCTACTACAATCCATGTTGGATTTAGAGTTCCAAATTCATCTATCAATATAAGAGAGAACAGAGTGCAACCTAAAAATGAAAACTGCTACTGTAAACGAACGCTTCAACCTAGAAGAACAAAATTTGGTGAACCAAGTGGACTTTTGTACCGATCATTACCACCACGTATCATCAAGATTGGGTGAAATAATAATTGCTGCTATTTCGGAAACTCTTATTTTCTTGGAAGCTTGGCAACCCCCATCAATGAAAGTGCTCTTCCACAGTCTCTGCTTAGAGCTACTTGAAGCGGAAACAAATCATTGAGACAAAACTGAAAACTCCTTTTTTTTGTCAAGTTTCAAAGAGCCACTACAAACCATCTTGGATTTAGAGTTCCAAATTCATCTTTCTATATACGAAAGAACAGAATAAAACCTAAATATAAAAACTGCTACTGTAGACGAACCCTTCAACCCAGAAGAACAAAAATTGGTGAGCCAAGTGGTATTTGTGTACTGATCATTACCACCAAGTATCATCAACAATGGATGAAAAAATATTTGCTGATATTTCGGAAACTCGTTATTTCTTAAAACCTTAGCAACCCCTCTCAATAAAAGTGCTTTTCCACAGTCTGTGCCTAGGGCTACTTGAAGAGGAAACAAACCATAGAGAAAAAATTGAGAACTCCTTTATTTTGTCAACCTTCAAAGAGCTACTACAAACCATGTTCGATTTAGAGTTCCAAATTCATCTATCTATATAGGAGAGAACAGAGTGAAACCTAAAAATAAAAACTGCTACTGTACATGAACGCTTCAACCTAGAAGAACAAAATTTGGTGAGCCAAGTGGAATTTGTGGACTTGTCATTACCACCAAGTATCATCAAGATTGGGTTAAAAAATATCCGCTGGTATTTCGGAAACTCGTAATTTCTTGGAAGCTTGAAAACCCCTCTCAATGAAAGTGCTTTTCCACAGTCTCTGCTTAGGGCTACTTGAAGCGGAAACAAATAATAGAGACAAAACTGAGAACTCCCTTATTTTTTCAAGTTTCAAAGAGCTACTACAAACCATGTTGGATTTAGAGTTCCAAATTCATCTATCTATATAGGAGAGAACAGAGTGAAACCTAAAAATAAAAACTGTGACTGTAAACGAACTCTTCAACCTAGAAGAACAAAATTTGGTGAGCAAAGTGGGATTTGTGGACTTGTCATTACCATCACGTATCATAAAGATTGGGTGAAATAATATTTGCTGCTATTTCGGAAACTCTTATTTTCTTGGAAGCTTGGCAACGCCCATCAATGAAAGTGCTCTTCCACAGTCTCTGCTTAGGGCTACTTGAAGCGGAAACAAATCATTGAGACAAAACTGAAAACTCCTTTTTTTTGTCAAGTTTCAAAGAGCCACTACAAACCATCTTGGATTTAGAGTTCCAAATTCATCTTTCTATATAAGAAAGAACAGAATAAAACCTAAACATAAAAACTGCTACTGTAGACGAACGCTTCAACCCAGAAGAACAAAATTTGGTGAGCCAAGTGTTATTTGTGTACTGATCACAATCACCAAGTATCATCAACATTGGGTGAAAAAATATTTGCTCGTATTTCGGAAACTCGTTATTTCTTAGAAGCTTGGCAACCACTCTCAATGAAAGTGCTTTTCCACCCTCGATGCCTAGGGCTAATTGAAGAGGAAACAAACCATAGAGACAAAACTGAGAACTATTTTCTTTTGTCAAGTTTCAAAGAGCTTCTACAAACCATGTAGGATACAGAGTTCAAAATTCATCTATCTGTATAGGAGAGAACAGAGTGAAACCTAAAAATAAAAACTGCTTCTCTAAACGAATGCTTCAAACTAGAAGAACAAAATATGGTGAGCCAAGTGGGATTTGTGTACGATCATTACCACCAAGTATCATCAAGATTGGGTGAAAAAATATTTGCTGGTATTTCGGAAACCCGTTATTTCTTAGAAGCTTTGCAACCCCACTCAATGAAAGTGCTTTTATACAGTCTTTGCCTAGGACTACTTGAAGAGAAAACAAACCATAGAAACAAAACTGAGAACTCCTTTCTTTAGTCAAGTTTCGAAGAGCTACTACAAACCATGTTGGATTCAGAGTTTCAAATTCATCTATCTATATAGGAGAGAACAGAGTGAAACCTAAATATAAAAACTGCTACTGTAGACGAACGCTTCAACCTAGAAGAACAAAATTTGGTGAGCCAAGTGGGATTTGTGAACTGATCATTACCACCAAGTATCATCAAGATTGGGTGAAAAAATATTTGCTGGTTTTTCGGAAACTCGTTATTTCTTAGAAGCTTAGCAACCCCACTCATTGAAAGTACTTTTCCACAGTCTGTGCCTAGGACTACTTGAAAAGGAAACAAACCTTAGAAACAAAACGGAGAACTCCTTTATTTTTTCAAGTTTCAAAGAGCTACTACAAACCAAGTTGGATTTAGAGTTCCAAATTCATCTATCTATAAAGCAGAGAACAGAGTGAAACCTAAATATAAAAACTGCTACTGTAGACGAACGCTTCAACCTAGAAGAACAAAATTTGGTGAGCCAAGTGGGACTTTTGTACCGATCATTACCACCTCGTATCATCAACATTGGGTGACAAAATATTTGCTGGTATTTCGGAAACTCGTAATTTCTTGGAAGCTTGGCAACCCCTTTCAAAGAAAGTGCTTTTCCACAGTCTCTGTTTAGGGCTACATGAAGCAGAAAGAAATCATAGAGACAAAACTGAGAACTCCTTTACTTTGTAAAGTTTCAAAGAGCTACTACAAACCATGTTGGATTTAGAGTTCCAAATTCATCTATCTATATCGCAGAGAACAGAGTGAAACCTAAATATAAAAACTGCTACTGTAGACGAACGGTTCAACCTAGAAGAAAAAAGTTTGGTGAGCCAAGTGGGATTTGTGTACTGACCATTACCACCAAGTATCATCATGATTGGGTGAAAAAATATTTGCTGGTAATTCGTAAACTCGTTATTTCTTAGAAGCTTGGCAACCCCTCTCAATGGAAGTGCTTTTCCACAGTCTCTGCTTAGGGCTACTTGAAGCAGAAACAAATCATAGAGACCAAACTGAGAACTCCTTTATTTTGTAAAGTTTCAAAGAGCTACTACAAACCATGTTGAATTTAGAGTTCCAAATTCATCTATCTATATAGGAGAGAACAGAGTAAAACCTAAAAATAAAAACTGCTACTGTAGACGAATGCTTCAACCTAGAAGAACAAAATTTGGGGAGCCAAGTGGGATTTGTGTACTTGTCCTTACCACCAAGTATCATCAAGATTGGGTGAAAAAATATTTGCTGGTATTTCGGAAACTCGTTATTTCTTAGAAGCTTGGCCACCCCTCTCATTGACAGTGCTTTTCCTCAGTCTGTGCCAGGGCTACTTGAAGAGGAAACAAACTATAGAGACAAAACTGAGTACTCTTTATTTTATCCAGTTTCAAAGAGCTACTACAAACAATGTTGAATTTAGAGTTCCAAATTCATCTATCTATATAGGAGAGAACAGAGTGAAACCTAAAAATAAAAACTGCTACTTAAAACGAACGCATCAACCTAGAAGAACAAAATTTGGTGAGTCAAGTGGCATTTGTGTACTTGTCATTACCACCAAGTATCATCAAGATTGGGTGAAAAAATATTTGCTGTTATTTCGGAAACTCGTTATTTCTTAGAAGCTTGGCAACCCCTCTCAATGAAAGTGCTTTTCCACAGTCTCTGCTTAGGGCTACTTGAAGCGGATACAAATCATAGAGAAAAAACGGAGAACTCCTTTCCTTTGTCAAGTTTCAAAGAGCTACTACAAACCATGTTGGATTTAGAGTTTCAAATTCATCTATCTATATCGAAGAGAACAGAGTGAAACCTAAATATAAAAACTGCTACTGTAGACGAACGCTTCAACCTAGAAGAAGAAAATTTGGTGAGCCAAGTGGGATTTGTGTACTGATCATTACCACGAAGTGTCATCAAGATTGCCTGAAAAAATATTTGCTGTTATTTCGGAAAATCGTTATTTCTTAGAAGCTTGGGAACCCCACTCAATGAAAGTGCTTTTCCACAGTCTGTTCCAAGGGGTACTTGAAGAGGAAACAAACCATAGAGACAAAACTGAGAACTCCTTTATTTTGTCAAGTTTCAAAGAGCTACTACAAACCATGTTTGATTTAGAGTTCCAAATTCATCTATCTATATAGGAGAGAACAGAGTAAAACCTAAAAATAAAAACTGCTACTGTAGACGAATGCTTCAACCTAGAAGAACAAAATTTGGTGAGCCAAGTGGGATTTGTGTACTTGTCCTCACCACCAAGTATCATCAAGATTGGGTAAAAAAATATTTGCTGGTATTTCGGAAACTCGTTATTTCGTAGAAGCTTGGCAACGCCTCTCAATGAAAGTGCTTTTCCACAGTCTGTGCCTAGGACTACTTGAAGAGGAAACAAACCATAGAAACAAAACTGAGAGCTCCTTTATTTTGTCAAGTTTCATTGAGCCACTACAAACCATGTTGGATTTAGAGTTCCAAATTCATCTCTCTATATAGCAGAGAACAGAGTGAAACCTAAACATAATAACTGCTACTGTAGACGAACGCTTAAACCTGGAAAAATAATATTTGGTGAACCAAGTAGGATTTGTGTACTGATCATTACCACCAAGTATCATCAACATTCGGTGAAAAAAATATTTGCTGGTATTTCGGAAATTCGTAATTTCTTTGAAGCTTGGCAACCCCTTTCAATGAAAGTGCTTTTCCACAGTTTGTGCCTAGGGCTACTTAAAGAGGAAACAATCCATAGAGACAAAACAGAGACCTCCTGTATTTTGTCAAGTTTCAAAGAGCTTCTACAAACCATGTAGGATTTAGAGTTCCAAATTCATCTATCTATATAGGAGAGAACAGATTGAAACCTAAAAATAAAAACTGCTACTCTAAACGAATGCTTCAAACTAGAAGAACAAAATTTGGTGAGCCAAGTGGGTTTTGTTTACTGATCATTTCCACCAAATATCATCAACATTGGGTGAAAAAATATTTGCTGGTATTTCGGAAACTCGTTATTTCTTAGAAGCTTGGCAACCCCTCTCAATGAAAGTGCTTTTCCACCCTCGATGCCTAGGGCTAATTGAAGAGGAAACAAACCATAGAGACAAAACTGAGAACTCCTTTCTTTTGTCAAGTTTCAAAGAGCTACTACAAACCATGTTGGATTCAGAGTTCCAAATTCATCTATCTATATAGGAGAGAACAGAGTGAAACCTAAAAATAAAAACTGTGACTGTAAACGAACTCTTCAACCTAGAAGAACAAAATTTGGTGAGCAAAGTGGGATTTGTGGACTTGTCATTACCATCACGTATCATAAAGATTGGGTGAAATAATATTTGCTGCTATTTCGGAAACTCTTATTTTCTTGGAAGCTTGGCAACGCCCATCAATGAAAGTGCTCTTCCACAGTCTCTGCTTAGGGCTACTTGAAGCGGAAACAAATCATTGAGACAAAACTGAAAACTCCTTTTTTTTGTCAAGTTTCAAAGAGCCACTACAAACCATCTTGGATTTAGAGTTCCAAATTCATCTTTCTATATAAGAAAGAACAGAATAAAACCTAAACATAAAAACTGCTACTGTAGACGAACGCTTCAACCCAGAAGAACAAAATTTGGTGAGCCAAGTGTTATTTGTGTACTGATCACAATCACCAAGTATCATCAACATTGGGTGAAAAAATATTTGCTCGTATTTCGGAAACTCGTTATTTCTTAGAAGCTTGGCAACCACTCTCAATGAAAGTGCTTTTCCACCCTCGATGCCTAGGGCTAATTGAAGAGGAAACAAACCATAGAGACAAAACTGAGAACTATTTTCTTTTGTCAAGTTTCAAAGAGCTTCTACAAACCATGTAGGATACAGAGTTCAAAATTCATCTATCTGTATAGGAGAGAACAGAGTGAAACCTAAAAATAAAAACTGCTTCTCTAAACGAATGCTTCAAACTAGAAGAACAAAATATGGTGAGCCAAGTGGGATTTGTGTACGATCATTACCACCAAGTATCATCAAGATTGGGTGAAAAAATATTTGCTGGTATTTCGGAAACCAGTTATTTCTTAGAAGCTTTGCAACCCCACTCAATGAAAGTGCTTTTACACAGTCTTTGCCTAGGACTACTTGAAGAGAAAACAAACCATAGAAACAAAACTGAGAACTCCTTTCTTTAGTCAAGTTTCGAAGAGCTACTACAAACCATGTTGGATTCAGAGTTTCAAATTCATCTATCTATATAGGAGAGAACAGAGTGAAACCTAAATATAAAAACTGCTACTGTAGACGAACGCTTCAACCTAGAAGAACAAAATTTGGTGAGCCAAGTGGGATTTGTGAACTGATCATTACCACCAAGTATCATCAAGATTGGGTGAAAAAATATTTGCTGGTTTTTCGGAAACTCGTTATTTCTTAGAAGCTTAGCAACCCCACTCATTGAAAGTACTTTTCCACAGTCTGTGCCTAGGACTACTTGAAAAGGAAACAAACCTTAGAAACAAAACGGAGAACTCCTTTATTTTTTCAAGTTTCAAAGAGCTACTACAAACCAAGTTGGATTTAGAGTTCCAAATTCATCTATCTATAAAGCAGAGAACAGAGTGAAACCTAAATATAAAAACTGCTACTGTAGACGAACGCTTCAACCTAGAAGAACAAAATTTGGTGAGCCAAGTGGGACTTTTGTACCGATCATTACCACCTCGTATCATCAACATTGGGTGACAAAATATTTGCTGGTATTTCGGAAACTCGTAATTTCTTGGAAGCTTGGCAACCCCTTTCAAAGAAAGTGCTTTTCCACAGTCTCTGTTTAGGGCTACATGAAGCAGAAAGAAATCATAGAGACAAAACTGAGAACTCCTTTACTTTGTAAAGTTTCAAAGAGCTACTACAAACCATGTTGGATTTAGAGTTCCAAATTCATCTATCTATATCGCAGAGAACAGAGTGAAACCTAAATATAAAAACTGCTACTGTAGACGAACGGTTCAACCTAGAAGAAAAAAGTTTGGTGAGCCAAGTGGGATTTGTGTACTGACCATTACCACCAAGTATCATCATGATTGGGTGAAAAAATATTTGCTGGTAATTCGTAAACTCGTTATTTCTTAGAAGCTTGGCAACCCCTCTCAATGGAAGTGCTTTTCCACAGTCTCTGCTTAGGGCTACTTGAAGCAGAAACAAATCATAGAGACCAAACTGAGAACTCCTTTATTTTGTAAAGTTTCAAAGAGCTACTACAAACCATGTTGAATTTAGAGTTCCAAATTCATCTATCTATATAGGAGAGAACAGAGTAAAACCTAAAAATAAAAACTGCTACTGTAGACGAATGCTTCAACCTAGAAGAACAAAATTTGGGGAGCCAAGTGGGATTTGTGTACTTGTCCTTACCACCAAGTATCATCAAGATTGGGTGAAAAAATATTTGCTGGTATTTCGGAAACTCGTTATTTCTTAGAAGCTTGGCCACCCCTCTCATTGACAGTGCTTTTCCTCAGTCTGTGCCAGGGCTACTTGAAGAGGAAACAAACTATAGAGACAAAACTGAGTACTCTTTATTTTATCCAGTTTCAAAGAGCTACTACAAACAATGTTGAATTTAGAGTTCCAAATTCATCTATCTATATAGGAGAGAACAGAGTGAAACCTAAAAATAAAAACTGCTACTTAAAACGAACGCATCAACCTAGAAGAACAAAATTTGGTGAGTCAAGTGGCATTTGTGTACTTGTCATTACCACCAAGTATCATCAAGATTGGGTGAAAAAATATTTGCTGTTATTTCGGAAACTCGTTATTTCTTAGAAGCTTGGCAACCCCTCTCAATGAAAGTGCTTTTCCACAGTCTCTGCTTAGGGCTACTTGAAGCGGATACAAATCATAGAGAAAGAACGGAGAACTCCTTTCCTTTGTCAAGTTTCAAAGAGCTACTACAAACCATGTTGGATTTAGAGTTTCAAATTCATCTATCTATATCGAAGAGAACAGAGTGAAACCTAAATATAAAAACTGCTACTGTAGACGAACGCTTCAACCTAGAAGAAGAAAATTTGGTGAGCCAAGTGGGATTTGTGTACTGATCATTACCACGAAGTGTCATCAAGATTGCCTGAAAAAATATTTGCTGTTATTTCGGAAAATCGTTATTTCTTAGAAGCTTGGGAACCCCACTCAATGAAAGTGCTTTTCCACAGTCTGTTCCAAGGGGTACTTGAAGAGGAAACAAACCATAGAGACAAAACTGAGAACTCCTTTATTTTGTCAAGTTTCAAAGAGCTACTACAAACCATGTTTGATTTAGAGTTCCAAATTCATCTATCTATATAGGAGAGAACAGAGTAAAACCTAAAAATAAAAACTGCTACTGTAGACGAATGCTTCAACCTAGAAGAACAAAATTTGGTGAGCCAAGTGGGATTTGTGTACTTGTCCTCACCACCAAGTATCATCAAGATTGGGTAAAAAAATATTTGCTGGTATTTCGGAAACTCGTTATTTCGTAGAAGCTTGGCAACGCCTCTCAATGAAAGTGCTTTTCCACAGTCTGTGCCTAGGACTACTTGAAGAGGAAACAAACCATAGAAACAAAACTGAGAGCTCCTTTATTTTGTCAAGTTTCATTGAGCCACTACAAACCATGTTGGATTTAGAGTTCCAAATTCATCTCTCTATATAGCAGAGAACAGAGTGAAACCTAAACATAATAACTGCTACTGTAGACGAACGCTTAAACCTGGAAAAATAATATTTGGTGAACCAAGTAGGATTTGTGTACTGATCATTACCACCAAGTATCATCAACATTCGGTGAAAAAAATATTTGCTGGTATTTCGGAAATTCGTAATTTCTTTGAAGCTTGGCAACCCCTTTCAATGAAAGTGCTTTTCCACAGTTTGTGCCTAGGGCTACTTAAAGAGGAAACAATCCATAGAGACAAAACAGAGACCTCCTGTATTTTGTCAAGTTTCAAAGAGCTTCTACAAACCATGTAGGATTTAGAGTTCCAAATTCATCTATCTATATAGGAGAGAACAGATTGAAACCTAAAAATAAAAACTGCTACTCTAAACGAATGCTTCAAACTAGAAGAACAAAATTTGGTGAGCCAAGTGGGTTTTGTTTACTGATCATTTCCACCAAATATCATCAACATTGGGTGAAAAAATATTTGCTGGTATTTCGGAAACTCGTTATTTCTTAGAAGCTTGGCAACCCCTCTCAATGAAAGTGCTTTTCCACCCTCGATGCCTAGGGCTAATTGAAGAGGAAACAAACCATAGAGACAAAACTGAGAACTCCTTTCTTTTGTCAAGTTTCAAAGAGCTACTACAAACCATGTTGGATTCAGAGTTCCAAATTCATCTATCTATATAGGAGAGAACAGAGTGAAACCTAAATATAAAAACTGCTACGGTAGACGAACGCTTCAACCTAGAAGAACAAAATTTGGTGAACCAAGTGGGATTTGTGTACTGATCATTACCACGAAGTATCATCAACATTCGGTGAAAAAAATATTTGCTGGTATTTCGGAAAATCGTAATTTCTTCTAAGCTTGGCAACCCCTCTCAATGAAAGTGCTTTTCCACAGTCTGTGCCTAGGGCTCTTAAAGAGAAAACAATCCATAGAGACAAAACGGAGACCTCCTTTATTTTGTCAAGTTTCAAAGAGCTTCTACAAACCATGTAGGATATAGAGTTCAAAATTCATCTATCTGTATAGGAGAGAACAGAGTGAAACCTAAATATAAAAACTGCTACGGTAGACGAACGCTTCAACCTAGAAGAACAAAATTTGGTGAACCAAGTGGGATTTGTGTACTGATCATTACCACCAAGTATCATCAAGATTGGGTGAAAAAATATTTGCTGGTTTTTCGGAAACTCGTTATTTCTTAGAAGCTTAGCAACCCCACTCATTGAAAGTACTTTTCCACAGTCTGTGCCTAGGACTACTTGAAAAGGAAACAAACCTTAGAAACAAAACGGAGAACTCCTTTATTTTGTCAAGTTTCAAAGAGCTACTACAAACCACGTTGGATTTAGAGTTCTAAATTCATCTATCTGTATTGGAGAGAACAGAGTGAAACCTAAATATAAAAACTGCTACTGTAGACGAACGCTTAAACATAGAAGAACAAAATATGGTGAGCCAAGTGGGTTTTGTGTACTGATCATTACCACCAAGTATCATCAAGATTGGGTGAAAAAATATTTGCTGGTATTTCGGAAACTCGTTATTTCTTAGAAACTTGGCCACCCCTCTCAATGAAAGTGCTTTTCCTCAGTCTGTGCCAGGGCTACTTGAAGAGGAAACAAACCATAGAGACAAAACTGAGAACTCCTTTATTTTTTCAAGTTTCAAAGAGCTACTACAAACCATGTTGGATTTAGAGTTTCAAATTCATCTATCTATAAAGCAGAGAACAGAGTGAAACCTAAATATAAAAAATGCTACTGTAGACGAACGCTTCAACCTAGAAGAACAAAATTTGGTGAGCCAAGTGGGACTTTTGTACTGATCATTACCACCTCCTATCATCAACATTGGGTGACAAAACATTTGCTGGTATTTCGGAAACTCGTAATTTCTTGGAAGCTTGGCAACCCCTTTGAAAGAAAGTGCTTTTCCACAGTCTCTGCTTAGGGCTACATGAAGCAGAAAGAAATCATAGAGACAAAACTGAGAACTCCTTTACTTTGTCAAGTTTCAAAGAGCTACTACAAACCATGTTGGATTTAGAGTTCCAAATTCATCTATCTATATCGCAGAGAACAGAGTGAAACCTAAATATAAAAACTGCTACTGTAGACGAATGGTTCATCCTAGAAGAAAAAAATTTGGTGATCCAAGTGGGATTTGTGTACTGACCATTACCACGACGTATCATCAAGATTGGGTGAAAAAATATTTGCTGGTAATTCGGAAACTCGTTATTTCTTAGAAACTTGGCAACCCCTCTCAATGGAAGTGCTTTTCCACAGTCTCTGCTTAGGGCTACTTGAAGCAGAAACAAATCATAGAGACAAAACTGAGAACTCCTTTATTTTGTCAAGTTTCAAAGAGCTACTACAAACCATGTTGAATTTAGAGTTCCAAATTCATCTAATATATAGGAGAGAACAGAGTGAAACCTAAAAATAAAAACTGGTACTGTAGACGAATGCTTCAAACTAGAAGAACAAAATTTGGTGAGCCAAGTGGGATTTGTGTACTTGTCCTTACCACCAAGTATCATCAACATTGGGTGAAAAAATATTTGATGGTATTTCGGAAACTTGTTATTTCTTAGAAGCTTGGCCACCCCTCTCATTGAAAGTGCCTTTTCTCAGTCTGTGCCAGGGCTACTTGAAGAGGAAACAAACCATAGAGACAAAACTGAGAACTCCTTATTTTTTCCAGTTTCAAAGAGCTACTACAAACAATGTTGGATATAGAGTTCCAAATCCATCTATCTATATAGGAGAGAACAGAGTGAAACCTAAAAATAAAAACTGCTACTTAAAACGAACGAATCAACCTAGAAGAACAAAATTTGGTGAGTCAAGTGGGATTTGTGTACTTGTCATTACCACCAAGTATCATCAAGATTGGGTGAAAAAATATTTGCTGGTATTTCGGAAACTCGTTATTTCTTAGAAGCTTGGCAACCCCTCTCAATGAAAGTGCTTTTCCACAGTCTCTGCTTAGGGCTACTTGAAGCGGATACAAACCATAGAGACAAAACTGAGAACTCTTTATTTTTTCCAGTTTCAAAGAGCTACTACAAACCATGTTGGATTTAGAGTTCCAAATTCATCTATCTATATCGCAGAGAACAGAGTGAAACCTAAAAATAAAAACTGCTACTGTAGACGAATGCTTCAACCTAGAAGAACAAAATTTGGTGAGCCAAGTGGGATTCGTGTACTTGTCCTTACCACCAATTATCATCAAGATTGGGTGAAAAAATATTTGCTGGTATTTCGGAAACTCGTTATTACGTAGAAGCTTGGCAACGCCTCTCAATGAAAGTGCTTTCCACAGTCTGTGCCTAGGACTACTTGAAGAGGAAACAAACCATAGAGACAAAACTGAGAGCTCCTTTATTTTGTCAAGTTTCAAAGAGCCACTACAAACCATGTTGGATGTAGAGTTCCAAATTCATCTCTCTATATAGCAGAGATAGAGTGAAACCTAAACATAATAACTGCTACTGTAGACGAACGCTTCAACCTGGAAGAACAGTATTTGGTGAGCCAAGTGGGATTTGTGTACTGATCATTACCACCAAGTATCATCAACATTCGGTGAAAAAAATATTTGCTGGTATTTTGGAAATTCGTAATTTCTTTGAAGCTTGCAACCCCTTTCAATGAAAGTGCTTTTCCACAGTCTGTGCCTAGGGCTACTTAAAGAGGAAACAATCCATAGAGACAAACCTGAGACCTCCTTTATTTTGTCAAGTTTCAAAGAGCTTCTACAAACCATGCAGGATTTAGAGTTCCAAATTCATCTATCTATATAGGAGAGAACAGAGTGAAACCTAAAAATTAAAACTGCTACTCTAAACGAATGCTTCAAACTAGCAGAACAAAATTTGGTGAGCCAAGTGGGTTTTGTTTACTGATCATTTCCACCAAGTATCATCAACATTGGGTGAAAAAATATTTGCTGGTATATCGGAAACTCGTTATTTCTTAGAAGCTTGGCAACCCCTCTCAATGAAAGTGCTTTTCCACCCTCGATGCCTAGGGCTAATTGAAGAGGAAACAAACCATAGAGACAAAACTGAGAACTCCTTTCTTTTGTCAAGTTTCAAAGAGCTACTAAAAACCATGTTGGATTCAGAGTTCCAAATTCATCTATCTATATAGGAGAGAACAGAGTGAAACCTAAATATAAAAACTGCTACTGTAGACGAACGGTTCAACCTAGAAGAAAAAAATTTGGTGAGCCAAGTGGGATTTGTGTACTGACCATTACCACCAAGTATCATCAAGATTGGGTGAAAAAATATTTGCTGGTAATTCGGAAACTCGTTATTTCTTATCAGCTTGGCAACCCCTCTCAATGGAAGTGCTTTTCCACAGTCTCTGCTTAGGGCTACTTGAAGCAGAAACAAATCATAGAGACAAAACTAAGAACTCCTTTATTTTGTCAAGTTTCAAAGAGCTACTACAAACCATGTTGAATTTAGATTTCCAAATTCATCTATCTATATAGGAGAGAACAGAGTAAAACCTAAAAATAAAAACTGCTACCGTAGACGAATGCTTCAACCTAGAAGAACAAAATTTGGTGAGCCAAGTGGGATTTGTGTACTTGTCCTTATCACCAAGTATCATCAAGATTGGGTGAAAAAATATTTGCTGGTATTTCGGAAACTCGTTATTTCTTAGAAGCTTGGCCACCCCTCTCTTTGAAAGTGCTTTTCCTCAGTCTGTGCCAGGGCTACTTGAAGAGGAAACAAACCATAGACACAAAACTGAGAACTGTTTATTTTTTCCAGTTTCAAAGAGCTACTACAAACAATGTTGGATTTAGAGTTCCTAATTCATCTATCTATATAGCAGAGAACAGAGTGAAACCTAAAAATAAAAACTGCTACTTAAAACGAACGCATCAACCTAGAAGAACAAAATTTGGTGAGTCAAGTGGGATTTGTGTACTTGTCATTACCACCAAGTATCATCAAGATTGGGTGAAAAAATATTTGCTGGTATTTCAGAAACTCGTTATTTCATAGAAGCTTGGCAACCCCTCTCAATGAAAGTGCTTTTCCACAGTCTCTGCTTAGGGCTACTAGAAGCGGATAAAAATCATAGAGAAAAAACGGAGAACTCCTTTACTTTGTCAAGTTTCAAAGAGCTACTACAAACCATTTTGGATTTAGAGTTCCAAATTCATCTATCTATATCGCAGAGAACAGAGTGAAACCTAAATATAAAAACTGCTACTGTAGACGAACGCTTCAACCTAGAAGAACAAAATTTGGTGAGTCAAGTGGGATTTGTGTACGGATCATTACCACCAAGTGTCATCAAAATTGCGTGAAAAAATATTTGCTGTTATTTCGGAAACTCGTTATTTCTTAGAAGCTTGGCAACCCCACTCAATGAAAGTGCTTTTCCACAGTCTGTTCCTAGGGGTACTTGAAGATGAAACAAACCATATAGACAAAACTGAGAACTCCTTTATTTTGTCAAGTTTCAAAGAGCTACTACAAACCATGTTGGATTTAGAGTTCCAAATTCATCTATCTATATAGGAGAGAACAGAGTGAAACCTAAAAATAAAAACTGCTACTGTAAACGAATTATTCAAACTAGAAGAACAAAATTTAATGAGCCAAGTGGGATTTGTGTACTAATCATTACCACCAAGTATCATCAACATTGGGTGAAAAAATATTTGCTGGTATATCGGAACTCGTTATTTCTTAGAAGCTTGGCAACCCCACTCAATGAATGTGCTTTTCCACAGTCTGTGCCTAGGACTCCTTGAAGAGGAAACAAACCATAGAAACAAAACTGAGAAATTCTTTATTTTGTCAAGTTTCAAAGATGTACTACAAACCATGTTGGATTTAGAGTTCCAAATTCATCTATCTATATAAAAGAGAACAGAGTGAAACCTAAATATAAAAACTGCTACTGTAGACGAACGCTTCAACCTAGAAGAACAAAATTTGGTGAGCCAAGTGGGACTTTTGTACCGATCATTACCACCTCGTATCATCAACATTGGGTGACAAAATATTTGCTGGTATTTCGGAAACTCGTAATTTCTTGGAAGCTTGGCAACCCCTTTCAAAGAAAGTGCTTTTCACAGTCTCTGCTTAGGGCTACATGAAGCAGAAAGAAATCAAAGAGACTAAACTGAGAACTCCTTTACTTTGTCAAGTTTCAAAGAGCTACTACAAACCATGTTGGATTTAGAGTTCCAAATTCATCTATCTATATAGCAGAGAACAGAGTGAAACCTAAACATAAAAACTGCTACTGTAGACGAACGCTTGAACCTGGAAGAACAATATTTGGTGAGCCAAGTGGGATTTGTGTACTGATCATTACCACCAAGTATCATCAACATTGGGTGAAAAAAATATTTGCTGGTATTTCTGAAACTCGTAATTTCTTGGAAGCTTCGCAACCCTTCTCAATGAAAGTGCTTTTCCACAGTCAGTGCCTAGGATTAATTAAAGAGGAAACAATCCATAGAGACAAAACTGAGAACTCCTTTATTTTTTCAAGTTTTAAAGAGCTACTACAAACCATGTAGGATTTAGAGTTCCAAATTCATCTATCTATATAGGAGAGAACAGAGTGAAACCTAAAAATAAAAACTGCTACTGTAAACGAATGCTTCAAACTAGAAGAACAAAATTTGGTGAGCCAAGTGGGATTTGAGCACTGATCATTACCACCAAGTATCATCAAGATTGGGTGAAAAAATATTTGCTGGTATTTCGGAAACTCGTTATTTCTTAGAAGCTTTGCATCCCCACTCAATGAAAGTGCGTTTCCACAGTCTGTGCCGGGGACTACTTGAAGAGAAAACAAACCATAGAAACAAAACTGAGAACTCCTTTATTTTTTCAAGTTTCAAAGAGCTACTACAAAACATGTTAAATTTAGAGTTCTAAATTAATCTATCTATATAGGAGAGAACAGAGTGAAACCTAAAAAAAAAAAACTGCTAATGTAAACGAAGGCTTCAACCTAGAAGAACGAGATTTGGTGAGCCAAGTGAGATTTATGGAGTTGTCATTACCACCACGTATCATCAAGATTGGGTGAAAAAGTACTTGCTGGTAATTCGGATACTCGTAATTTCTTGGAAGCTTGGCAACCCCTCTCAATGAAAGTGCTTTTCCACAGTCTCTGCGTAGGGCTACTTGAAGCGTAAACTAATCATAGAGACAAAACTGAGAACTCCTTTATTTTGTCAATGTTCAAAGAGCTACTACAAACCATATTGGAATTAGAGTTCCAAATTCATTTATCTATATAGGAGACAACAGAGTGAAACCTAAAAATAAAAACTGCTACTGTAAACGAATTATTCAAACTAGAAGAACAAAATTTAATGAGCCAAGTGGGATTTGTGTACGGATCATTACCACCAAGTGTCATCAAAATTGCGTGAAAAAATATTTGCTGTTATTTCGGAAACTCGTTATTTCTTAGAAGCTTGGCAACCCCACTCAATGAAAGTGCTTTTCCACAGTCTGTTCCTAGGGGTACTTGAAGATGAAACAAACCATATAGACAAAACTGAGAACTCCTTTATTTTGTCAAGTTTCAAAGAGCTACTACAAACCATGTTGGATTTAGAGTTCCAAATTCATCTATCTATATAGGAGAGAACAGAGTGAAACCTAAAAATAAAAACTGCTACTGTAAACGAATTATTCAAACTAGAAGAACAAAATTTAATGAGCCAAGTGGGATTTGTGTACTAATCATTACCACCAAGTATCATCAACATTGGGTGAAAAAATATTTGCTGGTATATCGGAACTCGTTATTTCTTAGAAGCTTGGCAACCCCACTCGATGAATGTGCTTTTCCCCAGTCTGTGCCTAGGACTCCTTGAAGAGGAAACAAACCATAGAAACAAAACTGAGAAATTCTTTATTTTGTCAAGTTTCAAAGATGTACTACAAACCATGTTGGATTTAGAGTTCCAAATTCATCTATCTATATAAAAGAGAACAGAGTGAAACCTAAATATAAATACTGCTACTGTAGACGAACACTTCAACCTAGAAGAACAAAATTTGGTGAGCCAAGTGGGATTTGTGTACCGATCTTCCCCACCAAGTATCATCAAGATTGGGTGAAAAAATATTTGCTGTTTTTTCGGAAACTCGTTATTTCTTAGAAGCTTAGCAACCCCACTCATTGAGAGTACTTTTCCACAGTCTGTGCCTATGACTACTTGAAAAGAAAACAAACCATAGAAACAAAACGGAGACCTCCTTTATTTTGTCAAGTTTCAAAGAGCTAGTACAAACCACGTTGGATTTAGAGTTCCAATTCATCTATCTATATAGGAGAGAACAGAGTGAAACCTAAAAATATAAACTGCTACTGTAAACGAACGCTTCAATTTGAAGAACAAAATTTGGTGAGCCAAGTGGGATTTGTGGACTTGTGATTACCACCATGTATCATCAAGATTGGGTGAAAAAATATTTGCTGGTATTTCGGAAACTCGTAATTTTTTGGAAGCTTGGCAACCCCTCTCAATGACAGTGCTTTTCCACAGTATCTGCTTAGGGCTACTTGAAGCGGAAACAAATAATAGAGACAAAACTGAGAACTCCTTTGTTTTGTCAAGTTTCAAAGAGCTACTACAAACCATGTTGGAATTTGAGTTCCAAATTCAACTATCTATATAGGAGAGAACAGAGGGAAACCTAAAAATAAAAACTGCTACTGTAGACGAACGCTTCAACCTAGAAGAACAAAATTTGGTGAGCCAAGTGGGATTTGTGTACTGATCATTACCACCAAGTATCATCAACATTGGGAGAAAAAATAATTGCTGGTATTTCGGAAATTCGTAATTTCTTAGAAGCTTGGCAACCCCTCTCAATGAAAGTGCTTTTCCACCGTCTGTACCTAGTGCTACTTGAAGAAAAAACAAACCATAGAGACAAAACTGAGAAATCATTTATTTTGTCAAGTAGCAAAGAGTTACTACAAACCATGTTGGAATTAGAGTTCCAAATTCATCTATCTATATAGCAGAGAAAAGAGTGAAACGTAAATATAAAAACTGCTACTGTAGACGAACGCTTCAACCTAGATGAACAAAATTTGGTGAGCCAAGTGGGATTTGTGTACCGATCATTACCACCACGTATCATCAACATTGGGTGAAAAAATATTTGATGGTAATTCGGAAACTCGTTATTTCTTAGAAGCTTGGCAACCCCTCTCAATGAAAGTGCTTTTCCACAGTCTCTGCTTAGGGCTACTTGAAGCAGAAACAAATCATAGAGACAAAACTGAGAACTCCTTTATTTTGTCAAGATTCAAAGAGCTACTACAAACCATGTTGGATTTAGAGTTCCAAATTCATCTATCTATATAGCAGAGAACAGAGTAAAACCTAAAAATAAAAACTGCTACTGTAGACGAATGCTTCAAATTAGAAGAACAAAATTTCGTGAGCCAAGTATGACTTGTGTACTTGTCCTTACCACCAAGTATCATTAAGATTGGTTGAACAAATATTTGCTGGTATTTCGGAAACTCCTTATTTCTTAGAAGCTTGGCAACCCCTCTCAATGAAAGTGCTTTTCCACAGTCTCTGCTTAGTGCTACTTGAAGCGGAAACAAATCACAGAGACAAAACTGAGAACTCCTTTATTTTGTCAAGTTTCAAAGAGCTACTACAAACTATGATGGATTTAGAGTTCCAAATTCATCTATCTATATAGGAGAGAACAGAGTAAAACCTAAAAATAAAAGCTGCTACTGTAGAAGAATGCTTCAACCTAGAAAAACAAAATTTCGTGAGCCAAGTGGGATTTGTGTACTTATCATGACCACAAAGTATCATCAACATTAGGTGAAAAAATATTTGGTGGTATTTCGGAAACTCGTTATTTCTTAGAAGCTTGGCAACCCCTCTCAATGAAAGTGCTTTTCCACCGTCGGTGCCTAGGGCGATATGAAGAGGAAACAAACCATAGAGACACAACTGAGAACTCCTTTCTTTTGTCAAGTTTCAAAGAGCCACTACAAACCATGTTGGATTTAGAGTTCCAAATTCATCTATCTATATAAAAGAGAACAGAGTGAAACCTAAATATAAAAACTGCTACTGTAGACGAACGCTTCAACCTAGAAGAACAAAATTTGGTGAGCCAAGTGTGATTTGTTTTCCGATCTTCACCACCAAGTATCATCAAGATTTGGTGAAAAAATATTGCTGGTAATTCGGAAACTCGTTATTTCTTAGAAGCTTGGCAACCCCTCCAATGAAAGTGCGTTTCCATAGTCTCTGCTTTGGGCTACTTGAAGCGGAAACAAATTATAGAGACAAAACTGAGAACTCATTTATTTTGTCAAGTTTAAAGAGCTACTACAAACCTTGTTGGATTTAGAGTTCCAAATTCATCTATCAATATAGGAGAGAAGAGAGTAAAACCTAAAAATAAAAACTGCTACTGTAGACGAATGCTTCAACCTAGAAGAACAATATTTGGTGAGTCAAGTGGGATTTGTGTACTTGTCATTACCACCAAGTATCATCAACACTGGGTGAAAAAAATATTTGCTGGTATTTCTGTAACTCGTAATTTCTTGGAAGCTTGGCAACCCCTCTCAATGAAAGTGCTTTTCCATAGTCAGTGCCTAGGGCTACTTAAAGAGGAAACAATCCATAGAGACAAAAATGAGACCTCCTTAATTTTTTCAAGTTTCAAAGAGCTACTACAAACGATGTAGGATTTAGAGTTCCAAATTCATCTTTCTATATAGGAGAGAACAGAGTGAAACCTAAAAATAAAAACTGCTACTGTAAACGAATGCTTCAAACTAGAAGAACAAAATTTGGTGAGCCAAGTGGGATTTGTGTACTGATTATTACCTCCAAGTATCATCAACATTGGGTGACAAAATATTTGCTGGTATTTCGGAAACTCGTTATTTCTTAGAAGCTTGGCAACCCCTCTCAATGAAAGTGCTTTTCCACCTTTGGTGCCTAGGACTAATTGAAGCGGAAACAAGCCATAGAGACAAAACTGAGAACTCCTTACTTTTGTCAAGTTTCAAAGAGCTACTACAAACCATGTTGGATTCAGAGTTCCAAATCCATCTATCTATATAGCAGAGAACAGAGTGAAACCTAAACATAAAAAGTGCTACTGTAGACGAACGCTTCAACCTGGAAGAACAATATTTGCTGAGCCAAGTGGGATTTGTGTACTGATCATTACCACCAAGTATCATCAACATTGGGTGAAAAAAATATTTGCTTGTATTTCTGAAACTCGTAATTTCTTGGAAGCTTGGCAACCCCTCTCAATGAAAGTGCTTTTCCACAGTCAGTTCCTAGGATTACTTAAAGAGGAAACAATCCATAGAGACAAAAATGAGACCTCCTTTATTTTTTCAAGTTTCAAAGAGGTACTACAAACCATGTAGGATTTAGAGTTCCAAATTCATTATCTATATAGGAGAAAATAGAGTGAAACCTAAAAATAAAATCTGCTACTGTAAATGAACAGAGTGAAACCTAAATATAAAAACTGCTACTGTAGATGAACGCTTCAACCTTGAAGAACAATATTTGGTGAGCCAAGTGGGATTTGTGTACTTGTCATTACCACCAAGTATCATCAACTTTGGGTGAAAAAATATTTGCTGGTATTTCGTAATCTCGTTATTTCTTAGAAGCTTGGCAACGCCTCTCAATGAAAGTGCTTTTCCACAGTCTGTGCCTAGGGCTACTTGAAGAGGAAACAAACCATAGAGACAAAACTGAGAACTCCTCTATTTTGTCAAGTTTCAAAGAGCCACTACAAACCATGTTGGATTTAGAGTTCCAAATTCATCTATCTATATAGCAGAGAACAGAGTGAAACCTAAACATAAAAAGTGCTACTGTAGACGAACGCTTCAACCTGGAAGAACAATATTTGCTGAGCCAAGTGGGATTTGTGTACTGATCATTACCACCAAGTATCATCAACATTGGGTGAAAAAAATATTTGCTTGTATTTCTGAAACTCGTAATTTCTTGGAAGCTTGGCAACCCCTCTCAATGAAAGTGCTTTTCCACAGTCAGTTCCTAGGATTACTTAAAGAGGAAACAATCCATAGAGACAAAAATGAGACCTCCTTTATTTTTTCAAGTTTCAAAGAGGTACTACAAACCATGTAGGATTTAGAGTTCCAAATTCATTATCTATATAGGAGAAAATAGAGTGAAACCTAAAAATAAAATCTGCTACTGTAAATGAACAGAGTGAAACCTAAATATAAAAACTGCTACTGTAGATGAACGCTTCAACCTTGAAGAACAATATTTGGTGAGCCAAGTGGGATTTGTGTACTTGTCATTACCACCAAGTATCATCAACTTTGGGTGAAAAAATATTTGCTGGTATTTCGTAATCTCGTTATTTCTTAGAAGCTTGGCAACGCCTCTCAATGAAAGTGCTTTTCCACAGTCTGTGCCTAGGGCTACTTGAAGAGGAAACAAACCATAGAGACAAAACTGAGAACTCCTCTATTTTGTCAAGTTTCAAAGAGCCACTACAAACCATGTTGGATTTAGAGTTCCAAATTCATCTATCTATATAGCAGAGAACAGAGTGAAACCTAAACATAAAAACTGCTACTGTAGACGAACGCTTGAACCTGGAAGAACAATATTTGGTGAGCCAAGTGGGATTTGTGTACTGATCATTACCACCAAGTATCATCAACATTGGGTGAAAAAAATATTTGCTGGTATTTCTGAAACTCGTAATTTCTTGGAAGCTTCGCAACCCTTCTCAATGAAAGTGCTTTTCCACAGTCAGTGCCTAGGATTAATTAAAGAGGAAACAATCCATAGAGACAAAACTGAGAACTCCTTTATTTTTTCAAGTTTTAAAGAGCTACTACAAACCATGTAGGATTTAGAGTTCCAAATTCATCTATCTATATAGGAGAGAACAGAGTGAAACCTAAATATAAAAACTGCTACTGTAAACGAATGCTTCAAACTAGAAGAACAAAATTTGGTGAGCCAAGTGGGATTTGAGCACTGATCATTACCACCAAGTATCATCAAGATTGGGTGAAAAAATATTTGCTGGTATTTCGGAAACTCGTTATTTCTTAGAAGCTTTGCATCCCCACTCAATGAAAGTGCGTTTCCACAGTCTGTGCCGGGGACTACTTGAAGAGAAAACAAACCATAGAAACAAAACTGAGAACTCCTTTATTTTTTCAAGTTTCAAAGAGCTACTACAAAACATGTTAAATTTAGAGTTCTAAATTAATCTATCTATATAGGAGAGAACAGAGTGAAACCTAAAAAAAAAAAACTGCTAATGTAAACGAAGGCTTCAACCTAGAAGAACGAGATTTGGTGAGCCAAGTGAGATTTATGGAGTTGTCATTACCACCACGTATCATCAAGATTGGGTGAAAAAGTACTTGCTGGTAATTCGGATACTCGTAATTTCTTGGAAGCTTGGCAACCCCTCTCAATGAAAGTGCTTTTCCACAGTCTCTGCGTAGGGCTACTTGAAGCGTAAACTAATCATAGAGACAAAACTGAGAACTCCTTTATTTTGTCAATGTTCAAAGAGCTACTACAAACCATATTGGAATTAGAGTTCCAAATTCATTTATCTATATAGGAGACAACAGAGTGAAACCTAAAAATAAAAACTGCTACTGTAAACGAATTATTCAAACTAGAAGAACAAAATTTAATGAGCCAAGTGGGATTTGTGTACGGATCATTACCACCAAGTGTCATCAAAATTGCGTGAAAAAATATTTGCTGTTATTTCGGAAACTCGTTATTTCTTAGAAGCTTGGCAACCCCACTCAATGAAAGTGCTTTTCCACAGTCTGTTCCTAGGGGTACTTGAAGATGAAACAAACCATATAGACAAAACTGAGAACTCCTTTATTTTGTCAAGTTTCAAAGAGCTACTACAAACCATGTTGGATTTAGAGTTCCAAATTCATCTATCTATATAGGAGAGAACAGAGTGAAACCTAAAAATAAAAACTGCTACTGTAAACGAATTATTCAAACTAGAAGAACAAAATTTAATGAGCCAAGTGGGATTTGTGTACTAATCATTACCACCAAGTATCATCAACATTGGGTGAAAAAATATTTGCTGGTATATCGGAACTCGTTATTTCTTAGAAGCTTGGCAACCCCACTCGATGAATGTGCTTTTCCCCAGTCTGTGCCTAGGACTCCTTGAAGAGGAAACAAACCATAGAAACAAAACTGAGAAATTCTTTATTTTGTCAAGTTTCAAAGATGTACTACAAACCATGTTGGATTTAGAGTTCCAAATTCATCTATCTATATAAAAGAGAACAGAGTGAAACCTAAATATAAATACTGCTACTGTAGACGAACACTTCAACCTAGAAGAACAAAATTTGGTGAGCCAAGTGGGATTTGTGTACCGATCTTCCCCACCAAGTATCATCAAGATTGGGTGAAAAAATATTTGCTGTTTTTTCGGAAACTCGTTATTTCTTAGAAGCTTAGCAACCCCACTCATTGAGAGTACTTTTCCACAGTCTGTGCCTATGACTACTTGAAAAGAAAACAAACCATAGAAACAAAACGGAGACCTCCTTTATTTTGTCAAGTTTCAAAGAGCTAGTACAAACCACGTTGGATTTAGAGTTCCAATTCATCTATCTATATAGGAGAGAACAGAGTGAAACCTAAAAATATAAACTGCTACTGTAAACGAACGCTTCAATTTGAAGAACAAAATTTGGTGAGCCAAGTGGGATTTGTGGACTTGTGATTACCACCATGTATCATCAAGATTGGGTGAAAAAATATTTGCTGGTATTTCGGAAACTCGTAATTTTTTGGAAGCTTGGCAACCCCTCTCAATGACAGTGCTTTTCCATAGTATCTGCTTAGGGCTACTTGAAGCGGAAACAAATAATAGAGACAAAACTGAGAACTCCTTTGTTTTGTCAAGTTTCAAAGAGCTACTACAAACCATGTTGGAATTTGAGTTCCAAATTCAACTATCTATATAGGAGAGAACAGAGGGAAACCTAAAAATAAAAACTGCTACTGTAGACGAACGCTTCAACCTAGAAGAACAAAATTTGGTGAGCCAAGTGGGATTTGTGTACTGATCATTACCACCAAGTATCATCAACATTGGGAGAAAAAATAATTGCTGGTATTTCGGAAATTCGTAATTTCTTAGAAGCTTGGCAACCCCTCTCAATGAAAGTGCTTTTCCACCGTCTGTACCTAGTGCTACTTGAAGAAAAAACAAACCATAGAGACAAAACTGAGAAATCATTTATTTTGTCAAGTAGCAAAGAGTTACTACAAACCATGTTGGAATTAGAGTTCCAAATTCATCTATCTATATAGCAGAGAAAAGAGTGAAACGTAAATATAAAAACTGCTACTGTAGACGAACGCTTCAACCTAGATGAACAAAATTTGGTGAGCCAAGTGGGATTTGTGTACCGATCATTACCACCACGTATCATCAACATTGGGTGAAAAAATATTTGATGGTAATTCGGAAACTCGTTATTTCTTAGAAGCTTGGCAACCCCTCTCAATGAAAGTGCTTTTCCACAGTCTCTGCTTAGGGCTAATTGAAGCAGAAACAAATCATAGAGACAAAACTGAGAACTCCTTTATTTTGTCAAGATTCAAAGAGCTACTACAAACCATGTTGGATTTAGAGTTCCAAATTCATCTATCTATATAGCAGAGAACAGAGTAAAACCTAAAAATAAAAACTGCTACTGTAGACGAATGCTTCAAATTAGAAGAACAAAATTTCGTGAGCCAAGTATGACTTGTGTACTTGTCCTTACCACCAAGTATCATTAAGATTGGTTGAACAAATATTTGCTGGTATTTCGGAAACTCCTTATTTCTTAGAAGCTTGGCAACCCCTCTCAATGAAAGTGCTTTTCCACAGTCTCTGCTTAGTGCTACTTGAAGCGGAAACAAATCACAGAGACAAAACTGAGAACTCCTTTATTTTGTCAAGTTTCAAAGAGCTACTACAAACTATGATGGATTTAGAGTTCCAAATTCATCTATCTATATAGGAGAGAACAGAGTAAAACCTAAAAATAAAAGCTGCTACTGTAGAAGAATGCTTCAACCTAGAAAAACAAAATTTCGTGAGCCAAGTGGGATTTGTGTACTTATCATGACCACAAAGTATCATCAACATTAGGTGAAAAAATATTTGGTGGTATTTCGGAAACTCGTTATTTCTTAGAAGCTTGGCAACCCCTCTCAATGAAAGTGCTTTTCCACCGTCGGTGCCTAGGGCGATATGAAGAGGAAACAAACCATAGAGACACAACTGAGAACTCCTTTCTTTTGTCAAGTTTCAAAGAGCCACTACAAACCATGTTGGATTTAGAGTTCCAAATTCATCTATCTATATAAAAGAGAACAGAGTGAAACCTAAATATAAAAACTGCTACTGTAGACGAACGCTTCAACCTAGAAGAACAAAATTTGGTGAGCCAAGTGTGATTTGTGTTCCGATCTTCACCACCAAGTATCATCAAGATTTGGTGAAAAAATATTGCTGGTAATTCGGAAACTCGTTATTTCTTAGAAGCTTGGCAACCCCTCCAATGAAAGTGCGTTTCCATAGTCTCTGCTTTGGGCTACTTGAAGCGGAAACAAATTATAGAGACAAAACTGAGAACTCATTTATTTTGTCAAGTTTAAAGAGCTACTACAAACCTTGTTGGATTTAGAGTTCCAAATTCATCTATCAATATAGGAGAGAACAGAGTAAAACCTAAAAATAAAAACTGCTACTGTCGACGAATGCTTCAACCTAGAAGAACAATATTTGGTGAGTCAAGTGGGATTTGTGTACTTGTCATTACCACCAAGTATCATCAACACTGGGTGAAAAAAATATTTGCTGGTATTTCTGTAACTCGTAATTTCTTGGAAGCTTGGCAACCCCTCTCAATGAAAGTGCTTTTCCATAGTCAGTGCCTAGGGCTACTTAAAGAGGAAACAATCCATAGAGACAAAAATGAGACCTCCTTAATTTTTTCAAGTTTCAAAGAGCTACTACAAACGATGTAGGATTTAGAGTTCCAAATTCATCTTTCTATATAGGAGAGAACAGAGTGAAACCTAAAAATAAAAACTGCTACTGTAAACGAATGCTTCAAACTAGAAGAACAAAATTTGGTGAGCCAAGTGGGATTTGTGTGCTGATTATTACCTCCAAGTATCATCAACATTGGGTGACAAAATATTTGCTGGTATTTCGGAAACTCGTTATTTCTTAGAAGCTTGGCAACCCCTCTCAATGAAAGTGCTTTTCCACCTTTGGTGCCTAGGACTAATTGAAGCGGAAACAAGCCATAGAGACAAAACTGAGAACTCCTTACTTTTGTCAAGTTTCAAAGAGCTACTACAAACCATGTTGGATTTAGAGTTCCAAATTCATCTATCTATATAGGAGAGAACAGAGTAAAACCTAAAAATAAAAACTGCTACTGTAGACGAATGCTTCAACCTAGAAGAACAAAATTTGGTGTGCCAAGTGGGATTTGTGTACTTGTCCTTACCACCAAGTATCATCAAGATTGGGTGAAAAAATATTTGCTGGTATTTCGGAAACTCGTTATTTCTTAGAAGCTTGGCAACCCCTCTCAATGAAAGTGCTTTTCCACAGTCTGTGCCGGGGCTACTTGAAGAGGAAACAACCCATAGAGACAAAACTGAGAACTCCTTTTTTTTGTCAAGTTTCAAAGAGCTACTACAAACCATGTTGTATTTAGAGTTCCAAATTCATCTATCTATATAGGAGAGAACAGAGTGAAACCTAAAAATAAAAACTGCTAATGAAAACGAACGCATCAACATAGAAGAACAAAATTTGTTGAGTCAAGTGGGATTTGTGTACCGATCATGACAACCAAGTATTATCAAGATTGGGTGAAAAAATATTTGCTGGTATTTCAAAAACTCGTAATTTCTTGGAAGCTTGGCAACCCGTCTCAATGAAAGTGGTTTTCCACCATCGGTGCCTAAGGCTAATTGAAGAGGAAACAAACCATAAAGACAAAACTGAGAACTCCTTTCTTTTGTCAAGTTTCAAATAGCTACTACAAACCATGTTGGATTTAGAGTTCCTAATTCATCTATCTATAGCATAGAACAGAGTGAAACCTAAATATAAAAACTGCTACTGTAGACGATCGCTTCAACCTAGAAGAACAAAATTTGGTGAGCCAAGTGGGATTTGTGTGCTGATCATTACAACCAAGTATCATCAAGATTGGGTGAAAAAATATTTGCTGGTATTTCGGAAACTCGTAATTTCTTGGAAGCTTGGCAACCCCTCTCAATTAAATTGCTTTTCCACAGTCTCTGCTTAAGGCTAAATGAAGTGGAAACAAATCATAGAGACAAAACTGTGAACTCCTTTATTTTGTCAAGTTTCAAAGAGCTACTACAAACCATGTTGGATTTAGAGTTCCAAATTCATCTATCTATATAGGAGAGAACAGAGTAAAACCTAAAAATAAAAACTGCTACTGTAGACGAATGCTTCAACCTAGAATAACAAAATTTGGTGTGCCAAGTGGGATTTGTGTACTTGTCCTTACCACCAAGTATCATCAAGATTGGGTGAAAAAATATTTGCTGGTATTTCGGAAACTCGTTATTTCTTAGAAGCTTGGCAACCCCTCTCAATGAAAGTGCTTTTCCACAGTCTGTGCCGGGGCTACTTGAAGAGGAAACAACCCATAGAGACAAAACTGAGAACTCCTTTTTTTTGTCAAGTTTCAAAGAGCTACTACAAACCATGTTGTATTTAGAGTTCCAAATTCATCTATCTATATAGGAGAGAACAGAGTGAAACCTAAAAATAAAAACTGCTAATGAAAACGAACGCATCAACATAGAAGAACAAAATTTGTTGAGTCAAGTGGGATTTGTGTACCGATCATGACAACCAAGTATTATCAAGATTGGGTGAAAAAATATTTGCTGGTATTTCAAAAACTCGTAATTTCTTGGAAGCTTGGCAACCCGTCTCAATGAAAGTGGTTTTCCACCATCGGTGCCTAAGGCTAATTGAAGAGGAAACAAACCATAAAGACAAAACTGAGAACTCCTTTCTTTTGTCAAGTTTCAAATAGCTACTACAAACCATGTTGGATTTAGAGTTCCTAATTCATCTATCTATAGCATAGAACAGAGTGAAACCTAAATATAAAAACTGCTACTGTAGACGATCGCTTCAACCTAGAAGAACAAAATTTGGTGAGCCAAGTGGATTTGTGTGCTGATCATTACAACCAAGTATCATCAAGATTGGGTGAAAAAATGTTTGCTGGTATTTCGGAAACTCATAATTTCTTGGAAGCTTTGCAACCCCTCTCAATTAAATTGCTTTTCCACAGTCTCTGCTTAAGGCTAAATGAAGTGGAAACAAATCATAGAGACAAAACTGTGAACTCCTTTATTTTGTCAAGTCTCAAAGAGCTACTACAAACCATGTTGGATTTAGAGTTCCAAATTCATCTATCTATATAGGAGAGAACAGAGTAAAACCTAAAAATAAAAACTGCTACTGTAGAGGAATGCTTCAACCTAGAAGAACAAAATTTGGTGAGCCAAGTGGGATATGTGTACTTGTCCTTATCACCAAGTATCATCAAGATTGGGTGAAAAAATATTTGCTGGTATTTCGGAAACTCGTTATTTCTTAGAAGCTTGGCAAAACCTCTCAATGAAAGTGCTTTTCCACAGTCTGTGCCTAGGGCTACTTGAAGAGGAAACAAACCATAGAGGCAAAACTGAGAACTCCTTTATTTTGACAAGTTTCAAAGAGCCACTACAAACCATGTTGGATTTAGAGTTCCAATTTCATCTATCTATATACGAGAGAACAGAGTGAAACCTAAATATAAAAATTGGTAAGGTAGACAAGCATTCAACCTAGAAGAACAAAATTTGGTGAGCCAAGTGGGATTTGTGTACTGATATCACCACCAAGTATCATCAAGATTGAATGAAAAAATATTTGCTGGTATTTCGGAAACTCGTTATTTCTTAGAAGCTTGGCAACCCCTCTCAATGAAAGTGCTTTTCCACAGTCTGTGTCTAGGGCTACTTGAAGAGGAAACAAACCATAGAGACAAAACTAGGAACTGCTTTATTTTGTCAAGTTTCAAGGAGCCACTACAAACCATGTTGGATTTAGAGTTCCAAATTCATCTATCTATGTAGCAGAGAACTGAGTGAAACCTAAACATAAAAACTGCTACTGTAGACGAACGCTTCAACCTAGAAGAACAAAATTTGGTGAGCCAAGTGGGATTTGTGTACTGATCATTACCACCAAGGATCATCAAGATTGGGTGAAAAAATATTTGCTGGTATTTATTAAACTCGTAATTTCTTGGAAGCTTTGCAACCCCTCTTAATGAAAGTGCTTTTCCACAGTCTCTGCTTAAGGCTACTTGAACCGGAAAGAAATCATAGAGACAAAACTGAGAACTCTTTTATTTGTCAAGTTTCAAAGAGCTACTACAAACCATGTTCGATTTAGATTTCCAGATTGATTTATCAATATAGGAGAGAACAGAGTGAAACCTAAAAATAAAAACTGCTACTGAAAACGAATGCATCAACCTAGAAGAACAAAATTTGGTAGTCAAGTGGGATTTGTATACCGTTCATTACCACCAAGTATCATCAAGATTGGGTGAAAAAATATTTGCTGGTATTTCGGAATCTCGTTATTTCTTAGAAGCTTGGCAACAGCTCTCAATGAAAGTGCTTTTCCACAGTCTGTGCCAGGGCTACTTGAAGAGGAAACAAACCATAGAGACAAAACTGAGAACTCTTTTATTTTGTCAAGTTTCACAGAGCTGCTACAAACCATATTGGATTTAGAATTCCAAATTCATCTGTATATATATGAGAGAACAGAGTGAAACCTAAATATAAAAACTGCTACTGTAGACGAACGCTTCAACCTAGAAGAACAAAATTTGGTGAGCCAAGTGGGATTTGTGTACTGATCATTACCACCAAGTATCATCAAGATTGGATGAAAAAATATTTTTGGTATTTCGGAAAATCTTTATTTCTTAGAAGCTTGGCAACCCCTCTCAATGAAAGTGCTTTTCCACAGTCTGTGCCTAGGGCTACTTGAAGAGGAAACAAACCATAGAGACAAAACTAGGAACTCCTTTATTTTGTCAAGTTTCAAAGAGTTACTACGAACCATATTGGATTTAGAGTTCCAAATTCATCTATCTATATAGTGGAGAACAGAGTGAAACCTAAATATAAAAACTGCTACTGTAGACGAACGCTTCAACATAGAAGAACAAAATTTGGTGAGCCAAGTGGGATTTTTGTACCGATCATTACCACCATGTATCATCAACATTGGGTGAAAAAATATTTGCTGGTATTTCGGAAACTCGTAATTCTTGGAAGCTTGGAAACCCCTTTCAATGAAAGTGCTTTTCCACAGTCTCTGCTTAGGACTACATGAAGCGGAATCAAATCATAGAGACAAAACTGAGAACTCCTTTACTTTGTGAAGTTTCAAAGAGCTGCTACAAACCATATTGGATTTAGAATTCCAAATTCATCTGTATATATATGAGAGAACAGAGTGAAACCTAAATATAAAAACTGCTACTGTAGACGAACGCTTCAACCTAGAAGATCAAAATTTGGTGAGCCAAGTGGGATTTGTGTACTGATCATCACCACCAAGTATCATCAAGATTGGATGAAAAAATATTTGCTGGTATTTCGGAAACTCGTTATTTCTCAGAGGCTTGGCAACCCCTCTCAATGAAAGTGCTTTTCCACAGTCTATGCCTAGGGCTACTTGAAGAGGAAACAAACCATAGAGACAAAACTAGGAACTTTTTTATTTTGTCAAGTTTCAAAGAGCTACTACAAACCATGTTGGATTTAGAGTTCCAAATTCATCTATCTATACAGCAGAGAAGAGAGTGAAACCTAAATATAAAAACTGCTACTGTAGAAGAATGCTTCAACCTAGAAGAACAGTATTTGGTGAGCCAAGTGGGATTTGTGTACCGATCATTACCACCAAGTATCATCAAGATTGGGTGAAAAAATATTTGCTGGTATTTCTGAAAATCGTAATTTCTTTGAAGCTTGGCAACCCCTCTCAATGAAAGTGCTTTTCCACAGTCTCTGCTAAGGGCTACATGAAGCGGAAACAAATCATAGAGACAAAACTGAGAACTCCTTTATTTTGTCAATTTTCAAAGAGCTACTACAAACCATATTGGATTTAGATTTCCAAATTCATCTTTATATATAGGAGAGAACAGAGTGAAACCTAAATACAAAAACTGCTACTGTAGACGAACGCTTCAACATAGAAGAACAAAATTTGGTGAGCCAATTGGGATTTGTGTACCGATCATCACCACCAAGTATCATCAAGATTGGGTGAAAAAATATTTGCTGGTATTTCGGAAACTCCTTATTTCTTAGAAGATTTTCAACCGCTCTCAGTGAAAGTGCTTTTCCACAGTCTGTGCCTAGGGCTACTTGAAGAGGAAACAAATCATAGAGACAAAACTGAGAACTCTTTTATTTTGTCAAGTTTCAAAGAGCTACTACGAACCATATTGGATTTAGAGTTCCAAATTCATCTATCTATATAGCAGAGATCAGAGTGAAACCTAAATATAAAAACTGCTACTGTAGACGAACGCTTCAACCTAGAAGAACAAAATTTATGAGCCAAGTTGGATTTGTGTACTGATCATTTCCACCAAGTATCATCAAGAATGGGTGAAAAAATATTTGCTGGTATTTCGGAAACTCGTTATTTCTTAGAAGATTGGCAACCCCTCTCAATGACAGTGCTTTTCCACAGTCTGTGCCTAGGGCTAGTTAAAGAGAAAAGAAACCATAGAGACAAAACTGAGTACTCCTTTTTTTTGTCAAGTTTCAAAGAGGCACTACAAACCATATTGGATTTAGAGTTCCAAATTCATCTATCTAAATACGAGAGAACAGAGTGAAACCTAAACATAAAAACTGCTACTGTGGACGAACGCTTCATCCTAGAAGAACAAAATTTCGTGAGTCAAGTGGGATTTGTGTACTGATCATCACCACCAAGTATCATCAAGATTGGGTGAAAAAATATTTGCTGGTATTTCGGAAAGTCGCTATTTCTTAGAAGCTTGGCAACCCCTCTCAATGAAATTGGTTTTCCACAATAAGTGCCTAGGGCTACTTGAAGAGGAAACAATCCATAGAGACAAAACTGAAAACTCCTTTATTTGTCAAGTTTCAAAGAGCTACTAGAAACCAAGTTGGATTTAGAGTTCCAAATTCATCTATCTATATAGGATAGAACAGAGTGAAACCTAAAATTAAAAACTGCTACTGTAAACGAATGCTTCAACCTAGAAGAAAAAATACGGTGAGCCAAGTGGGATTTGTGTACTGATCATTACCTCCAAGTATCATCAAGATTCGGTGAGAAAATATTTGCTGGTATTTCGGAAAATCATTATTTCTTAGAAGCTTGGCAACCCCTCTCAATGAAAGTGCTTTTCCACAGTCTGTGCCTAGGACTACTTGAAGAGGAAACAAAACATAGAGGCAAAACTGAGAACTACTTTATTTTGTCAAGTTTCAAAGAGCTACTGCAAACCATGTTGGATTTAGAGTTCCAAATTCATCTATCTATATAGGAGAGAACAGAGGGAAACCTAAATATAAAAACTGCTGCAGTAGACAAACGCTTCAACCTAGAAGAACAAAATTTGGTGAGCCAAGTGGGATTTGTGTACTGATCATTACCACCAAGTATCATCAACATTGGGTGAACAAATATTTGCTGGTATTTCGGAAACTCGTTATTTCTTAGAAGCTTGGCAAACCCTCTCAATGAAAGTGCTTTTCCACAGTCTGTGCCTAGGGCTACGTGAAGAGTAAACAAACCACAGAGACAAAACTGAGAACTCATTTTTTTGGTCAAGACGAACGATTCAACCTAGAAGAACAAAATTTATGAGCCAAGTTGGATTTGTGTACTGATCATTACCACCAAGTATCATCAAGAATGGGTGAAAAAATATTTGCTGGTATTTCGGAAACTCGTTATTGCTTAGAAGATTGGCAACCCCTCTCAATGACAGAGCTTTTCCACAGTCTGTGCCTAGGGCTAATTAAAGAGAAAAGAAACCATAGAGACAAAACTGAGTACTCCTTTTTTTTGTCAAGTTTCAAAGAGGCACTACAAACCATATTGGATTTAGAGTTCCAAATTCATCTATCTATATACGAGAGAACAGAGTGAAACCTAAACATAAAAACTGCTACTGTGGACGAACGCTTCAACCTAGAAGAACAAAATTTCGTGAGCCAAATGGTATTTGTGTACTTGTCCTTACCACCAAGAATCATCAAGATTGGGTGAAAAATGTATTTGCTGGTATTTCGGAAATTCGTTGTTTCTTAGAAGTTTGGCATCCCCTCTCAATGAAAGTGCTTTTCCACAATCTGTGCCAGAGATACTTGAAGAGGAAACAAACCATAGAGACAAAACTGAGAACTCCTTTATTTGGTCAAGTTTCAAAGAGCTACTACAAACCATGTTGTATATAGAGTTCCAAATTCATCTATCTATATAGGAGAGAACAGAGTGAAACCTAAAAATAAAAACTGCTAATGAAAATGAACGCATCAACCTACAAGAACAAAATTTGGTGAGTCAAGTGGGATTTGTGTACCGATGATGACCACCAAGTATCATCAAGATTCTGTGAAAAAATATTTGCTGGTATTTCAGAAACTCGTAATTTCTTGGAAGCTTGGCAAACCCTCTCAATGAAAGTGCTTTTCCACAGTCTGTGCCTAGGGCTACTTGAAGAGGAAACAAACCATAGAGACAAAACTGAGAACTCCTTTATTTTGTCAAGTTTCAAAGAGCCACTACAAACCATGTTGGATTTAGAGTTCCAAATTCATCTACCTATATACGAGAGAACAGAGTGAAACCTAAATATAAAAATTGCTACTGTAGAGGAGCACTTCAACCTAGAAGAACAAAATTTGGTGAGCCAAGTGGGATTTGTGTACTGATCATCACCACCAAGTATCATCCAGATTGGATGAAAAAATATTTGCTGGTATTTTGGAAACTTGTTATTTCTTAGAAGCTTGGCAACGCCTCTCAATGAAAGTGCTTTTCCACAGTCTGTGTCTAGGGCTACTTGAAGAGGAAACAAACCATAGAGACAAAACTTAGAACTCCTTTATTTTGTCAAGTTTCAAAGAGCTACTACAAACCATGTTGGATTTAGAGTTCCAAATTCATCTATCTATATAGCAGAGAACAGAGTGAAACCTAAATATAAAAACTGCTACTGTAGACGAACGCTTCAACCAAGAGGAACAAAATTTGGTTAGCCAAGTGGGATTTTTGTACCGATCATTACCACCACGTATCATCAACATTGGGTGAAAAAATATTTGCTGGTATTTCGGAAACTCGTAATTTCTTGGAAGCTTGGCAACCACTTTCAATGAAAGTGCTTTTCCACAGTCTCTGCTTAGGGCTACATGAAGTGGAAACAATTCATAGAGACAAAACTGAGAACTCCTTTACTTTGTCAAGTTTCAAAGAGCTACAACAAACCATATTGGATTAAGAATTCCAAATTCATCTATCTATATAGGAGAGACAGAGTGAAACCTAAATATATAAACTGCTACTGTAGACGAACGCTTCAACCTAGAAGAACAAAATTTGGTGAGCCAAGTGGGATTTGTGTACTTGTCTTTACCACCAAGTATCATCAAGATTGGGTGAAAAAATATTTGCTGGTATTTTGGAAACTCGTTATTTCTTAGAAGCTTGGCAACCCCTCTCAATGAAAGTGCTTTTCCACAGTCTGTGCCAGGGCTACTTGAAGGGGAAACAAACCATAGAAACAAAACTGAGAACTCCTTTATTTTGTCAAGTTTCAAAGAGCTACTACAAACCATGTTGGATTTAGAGTTCCAAATTCATCTATCTATATAGCAGAGAACAGAGTGAAACCTAAACATAAAAACTGCTACTGGAGACGAACGCTTCAACCTAGAAGAACAAAAATTGGTGAGCCAAGTGGGATTTGTGTACTGATCATCACCACCAAGGATCATCAAGATTGGGTGAGAAAATATTTGCAGGTATTTCGGAAACTCGTAATTTCTTGAAAGCTTTGCAACCCCTCTTAATGAAAGTGCTTTTCTACAGTCTCTGCTTAAGGCTACTTGAAGCGGGAACAAATCATAGAGACAAAACTGAGAACTCCTTTATTTTGTCAAGTTTCAAAGAGCTACTACAAACCATGTTCGATTTAGAGTTCCAAATTCATCTATCTGTATAGGAGAGAACAGAGTGAAACCTAAAAATAAAAACTGCTACTGTAAACGAACACTTCAACTTAGAAGAACAAAATTTGGTGAGCCAAGTGGGATTTGTGGACTTGTCATTACCACCATGTATCATCAAGATTGGGTGAAAAAATATTTGCTGGTATTTCGGAAACTCGTAATTTCTTGGAAGCTTGGTTACCCCTTTCAATGAAAGTGCTTTTCCAAAGTTTCTGCTTAGAGCTACATGAAGTGGACACAAATCATAGAGACAAAACTGAGAACTCCGTTACTTTGTCAAGTTTCAAAGAGCTACTACAAACCATATTGGATTTAGAATTCCAAATTCATCTATCTATATAGGAGAGACAGAGTGAAACCTAAAAATAAAAACTGCTACTGTAGACGAAGGCTTCAACCTAGAGGAACAAAATTTGGTTAGCCAAGTGGGATTTGTGTACTGATCATTACAACCACGTATCATCAACATTGGTTGAAAAAATATTTGCTGGTATTTCGGAAACTCGTAATTTCTTGGAAGCTTGGCAACCCATTTCAATGAAAGTGCTTTTCCACAGTCTGTGTCTAGGGCTACTTGAAGAGGAAACAAACCATAGAGACAAAACTGAGAACTCCTTTATTTTGTAAAGTTTCAAAGAGCTACTACAATCCATATTGCATTTAGAGTTCCAAATCTATCTATCTATATAGGAGAGAACAGAGTGAAACCTAAATATAAAAATTGCTACTGTAGACGAGCGCTTCAACCTAGAAGAACAAAATTTGCTGAGCCAAGTGGGATTTGTGTACTGATCATCACCACCAAGTATCATCAAGATTGGATGAAAAAATATTTGCTGGTATTTCGGAAACTCGTTATTTCTTAGAAGCTTGGCAACCCCTCTCAATGAAAGTGCTTTTCCACAGTCTGTGTCTAGGACTACTTGAAGAGGAAACAAACCATAGAGACAAAACTGAGAACTCCTTTTTTTTGTCAAGTTTCAAAGAGCTACTACAAACCATGTTGGATTTAGAGTTCCAAATTCATCTATCTATATAGGAGAGAACAGATTGAAACCTAAACATAAAAATTGGTACGGTAGACGAACGCATCAATCTAGAAGAACAAAATGTGGTGAGCCAAGTGGGATTTGTGTACTGATCATCACCAAAAAGTATGATCAAGATTGGATGAAAAAATATTTGCTGGTATTTCGGAAACTCGTAATTTCTTGGAAGCTTGGCAACCCCTCTCAATGAAAGTGCTTTTCCACAGTCTGTGCCTAGGGCTACTTGAAGAGGAAACAAACCATAGAGACAAAACTGAGAACTCTTTTATTTTGGGATTTGTGTGCTGATCATTACAACCAAGTATCATCAAGATTGGGTGAAAAAATATTTGCTGGTATTTCAAAAACTCCTAATTTCTTGGAAGCTTGGCAACCCGTCTCAATGAAAGTGGTTTTCCACCGTCAGTGCCTAAGGCTAATTGAAGAGGAAACAAACCATAGAGACAAAACTGAGAACTCCTTTCTTTTGTCAAGTTTCAAATAGCTACTACAAACCATGTTGGATTTAGACTTCCTAATTCATCTATCTATATAGCATAGAACAGAGTGAAACCTAAATATAAAAACTGCTACTGTAGACGAACGCTTCAACCTAGAAGAACAAAATTTGGTGACCCAAGTGGGATTTGTGTGCTGATCATTACAACCAAGTATCATCAAGTTTGGGTGAAAAAATATTTGCTGGTATTTCGGAAACTCGTAATTTCTTGGAAGCTTGGCAACCCCTCTCAATTAAATTGCTTTTCCACAGTCTCTGCTTAAGGCTAAATGAAGTGGAAACAAATCATAGAGACAAAACTGTGAACTCCTTTATTTTGTCAAGTTTCAAAGAGCTACTACAAACCATGTTGGATTTAGAGTTCCAAATTCATCTATCTATATAGGAGAGAACAGAGTAAAACCTAAAAATAAAAACTGCTACTGTAGACGAATGCTTCAACCTAGAAGAACAAAATTTGGTGTGCCAAGTGGGATTTGTGTACTTGTCCTTACCACCAAGTATCATCAAGATTGGGTGAAAAAATATTTGCTGGTATTTCGGAAACTCGTTATTTCTTAGAAGCTTGGCAACCCCTCTCAATGAAAGTGCTTTTCCACAGTCTGTGCCGGGGCTACTTGAAGAGGAAACAACCCATAGAGACAAAACTGAGAACTCCTTTTTTTTGTCAAGTTTCAAAGAGCTACTACAAACCATGTTGTATTTAGAGTTCCAAATTCATCTATCTATATAGGAGAGAACAGAGTGAAACCTAAAAATAAAAACTGCTAATGAAAACGAACGCATCAACATAGAAGAACAAAATTTGTTGAGTCAAGTGGGATTTGTGTACCGATCATGACAACCAAGTATTATCAAGATTGGGTGAAAAAATATTTGCTGGTATTTCAAAAACTCGTAATTTCTTGGAAGCTTGGCAACCCGTCTCAATGAAAGTGGTTTTCCACCATCGGTGCCTAAGGCTAATTGAAGAGGAAACAAACCATAAAGACAAAACTGAGAACTCCTTTCTTTTGTCAAGTTTCAAATAGCTACTACAAACCATGTTGGATTTAGAGTTCCTAATTCATCTATCTATAGCATAGAACAGAGTGAAACCTAAATATAAAAACTGCTACTGTAGACGATCGCTTCAACCTAGAAGAACAAAATTTGGTGAGCCAAGTGGGATTTGTGTGCTGATCATTACAACCAAGTATCATCAAGATTGGGTGAAAAAATATTTGCTGGTATTTCGGAAACTCATAATTTCTTGGAAGCTTGGCAACCCCTCTCAATTAAATTGCTTTTCCACAGTCTCTGCTTAAGGCTAAATGAAGTGGAAACAAATCATAGAGACAAAACTGTGAACTCCTTTATTTTGTCAAGTCTCAAAGAGCTACTACAAACCATGTTGGATTTAGAGTTCCAAATTCATCTATCTATATAGGAGAGAACAGAGTAAAACCTAAAAATAAAAACTGCTACTGTAGAGGAATGCTTCAACCTAGAAGAACAAAATTTGGTGAGCCAAGTGGGATATGTGTACTTGTCCTTATCACCAAGTATCATCAAGATTGGGTGAAAAAATATTTGCTGGTATTTCGGAAACTCGTTATTTCTTAGAAGCTTGGCAAAACCTCTCAATGAAAGTGCTTTTCCACAGTCTGTGCCTAGGGCTACTTGAAGAGGAAACAAACCATAGAGGCAAAACTGAAAACTCCTTTATTTTGACAAGTTTCAAAGAGCCACTACAAACCATGTTGGATTTAGAGTTCCAATTTCATCTATCTATATACGAGAGAACAGAGTGAAACCTAAATATAAAAATTGGTAAGGTAGACAAGCATTCAACCTAAAAGAACAAAATTTGGTGAGCCAAGTGGGATTTGTGTACTGATATCACCACCAAGTATCATCAAGATTGAATGAAAAAATATTTGCTGGTATTTCGGAAACTCGTTATTTCTTAGAAGCTTGGCAACCCCTCTCAATGAAAGTGCTTTTCCACAGTCTGTGTCTAGGGCTACTTGAAGAGGAAACAAACCATAGAGACAAAACTAGGAACTGCTTTATTTTGTCAAGTTTCAAGGAGCCACTACAAACCATGTTGGATTTAGAGTTCCAAATTCATCTATCTATGTAGCAGAGAACTGAGTGAAACCTAAACATAAAAACTGCTACTGTAGACGAACGCTTCAACCTAGAAGAACAAAATTTGGTGAGCCAAGTGGGATTTGTGTACTGATCATTACCACCAAGGATCATCAAGATTGGGTGAAAAAATATTTGCTGGTATTTATTAAACTCGTAATTTCTTGGAAGCTTTGCAACCCCTCTTAATGAAAGTGCTTTTCCACAGTCTCTGCTTAAGGCTACTTGAACCGGAAAGAAATCATAGAGACAAAACTGAGAACTCTTTTATTTGTCAAGTTTCAAAGAGCTACTACAAACCATGTTCGATTTAGATTTCCAGATTGATTTATCAATATAGGAGAGAACAGAGTGAAACCTAAAAATAAAAACTGCTACTGAAAACGAATGAATCAACCTAGAAGAACAAAATTTGGTAGTCAAGTGGGATTTGTATACCGTTCATTACCACCAAGTATCATCAAGATTGGGTGAAAAAATATTTGCTGGTATTTCGGAATCTCGTTATTTCTTAGAAGCTTGGCAACAGCTCTCAATGAAAGTGCTTTTCCACAGTCTGTGCCAGGGCTACTTGAAGAGGAAACAAACCATAGAGACAAAACTGAGAACTCTTTTATTTTGTCAAGTTTCACAGAGCTGCTACAAACCATATTGGATTTAGAATTCCAAATTCATCTGTATATATATGAGAGAACAGAGTGAAACCTAAATATAAAAACTGCTACTGTAGACGAACGCTTCAACCTAGAAGAACAAAATTTGGTGAGCCAAGTGGGATTTGTGTACTGATCATTACCACCAAGTATCATCAAGATTGGATGAAAAAATATTTTTGGTATTTCGGAAAATCTTTATTTCTTAGAAGCTTGGCAACCCCTCTCAATGAAAGTGCTTTTCCACAGTCTGTGCCTAGGGCTACTTGAAGAGGAAACAAACCATAGAGACAAAACTAGGAACTCCTTTATTTTTTCAAGTTTCAAAGAGTTACTACGAACCATATTGGATTTAGAGTTCCAAATTCATCTATCTATATAGTGGAGAACAGAGTGAAACCTAAATATAAAAACTGCTACTGTAGACGAACGCTTCAACATAGAAGAACAAAATTTGGTGAGCCAAGTGGGATTTTTGTACCGATCATTACCACCATGTATCATCAACATTGGGTGAAAAAATATTTGCTGGTATTTCGGAAACTCGTAATTCTTGGAAGCTTGGAAACCCCTTTCAATGAAAGTGCTTTTCCACAGTCTCTGCTTAGGGCTACATGAAGCGGAATCAAATCATAGAGACAAAACTGAGAACTCCTTTACTTTTTGAAGTTTCAAAGAGCTGCTACAAACCATATTGGATTTAGAATTCCAAATTCATCTGTATATATATGAGAGAACAGAGTGAAACCTAAATATAAAAACTGCTACTGTAGACGAACGCTTCAACCTAGAAGATCAAAATTTGGTGAGCCAAGTGGGATTTGTGTACTGATCATCACCACCAAGTATCATCAAGATTGGATGAAAAAATATTTGCTGGTATTTCGGAAACTCGTTATTTCTCAGAGGCTTGGCAACCCCTCTCAATGAAAGTGCTTTTCCACAGTCTATGCCTAGGGCTACTTGAAGAGGAAACAAACCATAGAGACAAAACTAGGAACTTTTTTATTTTGTCAAGTTTCAAAGAGCTACTACAAACCATGTTGGATTTAGAGTTCCAAATTCATCTATCTATACAGCAGAGAAGAGAGTGAAACCTAAATATAAAAACTGCTACTGTAGAAGAATGCTACAACCTAGAAGAACAGTATTTGGTGAGCCAAGTGGGATTTGTGTACCGATCATTACCACCAAGTATCATCAAGATTGGGTGAAAAAATATTTGCTGGTATTTCTGAAAATCGTAATTTCTTTGAAGCTTGGCAACCCCTCTCAATGAAAGTGCTTTTCCACAGTCTCTGCTAAGGGCTACATGAAGCGGAAACAAATCATAGAGACAAAACTGAGAACTCCTTTATTTTGTCAATTTTCAAAGAGCTACTACAAACCATATTGGATTTAGATTTCCAAATTCATCTTTATATATAGGAGAGAACAGAGTGAAACCTAAATACAAAAACTGCTACTGTAGACGAACGCTTCAACATAGAAGAACAAAATTTGGTGAGCCAATTGGGATTTGTGTACCGATCATCACCACCAAGTATCATCAAGATTGGGTGAAAAAATATTTGCTGGTATTTCGGAAACTCGTTATTTCTTAGAAGATTGGCAACCCCTCTCAATGACAGTGCTTTTCCACAGTCTGTGCCTAGGGCTACTTGAAGAGGAAACAAATCATAGAGACAAAACTGAGAACTCTTTTATTTTGTCAAGTTTCAAAGAGCTACTACGAACCATATTGGATTTAGAGTTCCATATTCATCGATCTATATAGCAGAGATCAGAGTGAAACCTAAATATAAAAACTGCTACTGTAGACGAACGCTTCAACCTAGAAGAACAAAATTTATGAGCCAAGTTGGATTTGTGTACTGATCATTTCCACCAAGTATCATCAAGAATGGGTGAAAAAATATTTGCTGGTATTTCGGAAACTCGTTATTTCTTAGAAGATTGGCAACCCCTCTCAATGACAGTGCTTTTCCACAGTCTGTGCCTAGGGCTAGTTAAAGAGAAAAGAAACCATAGAGACAAAACTGAGTACTCCTTTTTTTTGTCAAGTTTCAAAGAGGCACTACAAACCATATTGGATTTAGAGTTCCAAATTCATCTATCTAAATACGAGAGAACAGAGTGAAACCTAAACATAAAAACTGCTACTGTGGACGAACGCTTCATCCTAGAAGAACAAAATTTCGTGAGCTAAGTGGGATTTGTGTACTGATCATCACCACCAAGTATCATCAAGATTGGGTGAAAAAATATTTGCTGGTATTTCGGAAAGTCGCTATTTCTTAGAAGCTTGGCAACCCCTCTCAATGAAAGTGGTTTTCCACAATAAGTGCCTAGGGCTACTTGAAGAGGAAACAATCCATAGAGACAAAACTGAAAACTCCTTTATTTGTCAAGTTTCAAAGAGCTACTAGAAACCAAGTTGGATTTAGAGTTCCAAATTCATCTATCTATATAGGATGGAACAGAGTGAAACCTAAAATTAAAAACTGCTACTGTAAACGAATGCTTCAACCTAGAAGAAAAAATATGGTGAGCCAAGTGGGATTTGTGTACTGATCATTACCTCCAAGTATCATCAAGATTCGGTGAGAAAATATTTGCTGGTATTTCGGAAAATCATTATTTCTTAGAAGCTTGGCAACCCCTCTCAATGAAAGTGCTTTTCCACAGTCTGTGCCTAGGACTACTTGAAGAGGAAACAAAACATAGAGGCAAAACTGAGAACTACTTTATTTTGTCAAGTTTCAAAGAGCTACTGCAAACCATGTTGGATTTAGAGTTCCAAATTCATCTATCTATACAGGAGAGAACAGAGGGAAACCTAAATATAAAAACTGCTGCAGTAGACAAACGCTTCAACCTAGAAGAACAAAATTTGGTGAGCCAAGTGGGATTTGTGTACTGATCATTACCACCAAGTATCATCAACATTGGGTGAACAAATATTTGCTGGTATTTCGGAAACTCGTTATTTCTTAGAACCTTGGCAAACCCTCTCAATGAAAGTGCTTTTCCACAGTCTGTGCCTAGGGCTACGTGAAGAGTAAACAAACCACAGAGACAAAACTGAGAACTCATTTTTTTGGTCAAGACGAACGATTCAACCTAGAAGAACAAAATTTATGAGCCAAGTTGGATTTGTGTACTGATCATTACCACCAAGTATCATCAAGAATGGGTGAAAAAATATTTGCTGGTATTTCGGAAACTCGTTATTTCTTAGAAGATTGGCAACCCCTCTCAATGACAGAGCTTTTCCACAGTCTGTGCCTAGGGCTAATTAAAGAGAAAAGAAACCATAGAGACAAAACTGAGTACTCCTTTTTTTTGTCAAGTTTCAAAGAGGCACTACAAACCATATTGGATTTAGAGTTCCAAATTCATCTATCTATATACGAGAGAACAGAGTGAAACCTAAACATAAAAACTGCTACTGTGGACGAACGCTTCAACCTAGAAGAACAAAATTTCGTGAGCCAAGTGGGATTTGTGTACTGATCATCACCACCAAGTATCATCAAGATTGGGTGAAAAAATATTTGCTGGTATTTCGGAAAATCGTAATTTCTTTGAAGCTTGGCAACCCCTCTCAATGAAAGTGCTTTTCCACAGTCTCTGCTAAGGGCTACTTGAAGCGGAAACAAATCATAGAGACAAAACTGAGAACTCCTTTATTTTGTAAAGTTTCAAAGAGCTACTACAAACCATATTGGATTTAGATTTCCAAATTCATCTGTATATATAGGAGAGAACAGAGTGAAACCTAAATACAAAAACTGCTACTGTAGACGAACGCTTCAACCTAGAAGAAGAAAATTTGGTGAGCCAATTGGGATATGTGTACCGATCATCACCAACAAGTATCATCAAGATTGGGTGAAAAAATATTTGCTGGTATTTAGGAAACTCCTTATTTCTTAGAAGCTTATCAGCCGCTCTCAATGAAAGTGCTTTTCCACAGTCAGTGCCTAGGGCTACTTGAAGAGGAAACAAATCACAGAGAGAAAACTGAGAACTCTTTTATTTTGTCAAGTTTCAAAGAGCTACTACGAACCATATTGGATTTAGAGTTCCAAATTCATCTATCTACATAGCAGAGAACACAGTGAAACCTAAATATAAAAACTGCTACTGTAGACGAACGCTTCAACCTAGAAGAACAAAATTTATGAGCCAAGTGGGATTTGTGTACTGATCATTTCCACCAAGTATCATCAAAAATGGGTGAAAAAATATTTGCTGGTATTTCAGAAACTCGTTATTTCTTAGAAGATTGGCAACCCATCTCAATGACTGTGCTTTTCCACAGTCTGTGCCTAGGGCTAGTTAAAGAGAAAACAAACCATAGAGACAAAACTGAGTACTCCTTTTTTTTTGTCAAGTTTCAAAGAGGCACTACAAACCATATTGGATTTAGAGTTCCAAATTCATCTATCTATATACGAGAGAACAGAGTGAAACCTAAACATAAAAACTGCTACTGTGGACGAACGCTTCAACCTAGAAGAACAAAATTTCGTGAGCCAAGTGGGATTTGTGTACCGATCATCACCACCAAGTATCATCAAGATTGGGTGAAAAAATATTTGCTGGTATTACGGAAACTCGTTATTTCTTAGAAGGTTGGCAACCCCTCTCAATGAAAGTGGTTTTCCACAATAAGTGCCTAGGGCTACTTGAAGAGGAAACAATCCATAGAGACAAAACTGAGAACTCCTTTATTTGTCAAGTTTCAAAGAGTTACTAGAAACCATGTTGTGTTAGAGTTCCAAATTCATCTATCTATATAGGATAGAACAGAGTGAAACCTAAAATTAAAAACTGCGACTGTAAAGGAATGCTTCAACCTAGCAGAACAAAATATGGTGAGCCAAGTGGGATTTGTGTACTGATCATTACCACCAAGTATCATCAAGATTCGGTGAAAAAATATTTGCTGGTATTTCATAAAATCGTTATTTCTTAGAAGCTTGGCAACCCCTCTCAATGAAAGTGCTTTTCCACAGTCTGTGCCTAGGACTACTTGAAGAGGAAACAAAACACAGAGGCAAAACTGAGAACTACTTTATTTTGTCAAGTTTCAAAAAGCTACTACAAACCATGTTGGATTTAGAGTTCCAAATTCATCTATCTATATAGGAGAGAACAGAATGAAACCTAAATATAAAAACTGCTACTGTAGACGAACGCTTCAACCTAGAAGAACAAAATTTATGAGCCAAGTGGGATTTGTGTACTGATCATTTCCACCAAGTATCATCAAGAATGGGTGAAAAAATATTTCCTGATATTCCGGAAACTCGTTATTTCATAGAATCTTGGCAACAAGTTTCACTGAAAGTGCTTTTCCACAGTCTCTGCCTAGGGCTACTTGAAGAGGAAACAAACCATAGAGACAAAACTGAGAACTCCTTTATTTTGACAAGTGTAAAAAAGCTACTACAAACCATATTTTAATTACAGTTCCAAATTCATCTATCTATATAGGAGAGAACAGAGTGGAACCTAAAAATAAAAACTGCTACTGTAAACGATCGCTTCAACCTAGAAGAAGAAAATTTGGTGAGCCAAGTGGGATTTGTGTACTGATCATTACCAACAAGTATCATCACGATTGGGTGAAAAAATATTTGCTGGTATTTGGGAAACTCGTAATTTCTTGGAAGCTTGGCAACCCCTCTCAATGAAAGTGCTTTTCCACAGTCTGTGCCTAGGGCTACTTGAAGAGGAAACAAACCATAGAGACAAAACTGAGAACTCCTTTGTTTTTTCAAGTTTCAAAGAGCTACTACAAACCATGTTGGTTTTAGAGTTCCAAATTCATCTATCTATCTAGAAGAGAACAGAGTGAAACCTAAATATAAAAACTGCTACTGTAGACGAACGCTTCAACCTAGAAGAACAAAATTTGGTGAGCCAAGTGAGATTTGTGTACTTGTCATTACCACCAAGTATCATCAACATTGGGTGAAAAAATATTTGCTGGTATTTCGGAAACTCGTTATTTCTTAGACGCTTGGCAAACCCTCTCAATGAAAGTGCTTTTCCAGTCTGTGCCTAGGGCTACTTGAAGAGGAAACAAACCATAGAGAAAAAACAGAGAACTCCTTTGTTTTTTCAAGTTTCAAAGAGCTACTACAAACCATGTTGGTTTTAGAGTTCCAAATTCATCTATCTATGTAGGAGAGAACAGAGTGAAACCTAAATATAAAAACTGCTACTGTAGACGAATGCTTCAACCTAGAAGAACAAAATTTGGTGAGCCAAGTGGGATTTGTGTACTGATCATCACCACCAAGTATAAAAAAGATTGGATGAAAAAATATTTGCTGGTATTTCGGAAACTCGTTATTTCTTAGAAGCTTGGCAACCCCTCTCAATGAAAGTGCTTTTCCACATTCTGTGCCTAGGGCTTCTTGAAGAGGAAACAAACCATAGAGACAAAACTGAGAACTCCTTTATTTTGTCAAGTTTCAAAGAGCTACTACAAACCATGTTGGATTTAGAGTTCCAAATTCATCTATCTATATAGGAGAGAACAGAGTGTAACCTAAATATAAAAATTGCTACTGTAGACGAACGCTTCAACCTAGAGGAACAAAATTTGGTTAGCCAAGTGGGATTTGTGTACCGATCATTACCCCCACGTATCATCAACATTGGGTGAAAAAATATTTGCTGGTATTTCGGAAACTCGTAATTTGTTGGAAGCGTGGTAACCCCTTTCATTGAAAGTGCTTTTCTACAGTCTCTGCTTAGGGCTACATGAAGCGGAAACAAATCATAGAGACAAAACTGAGAACTCCTTTACTTTGTCAAGTTTCAAAGAGCAACTACAAACCATATTGGATTTAGAGTTCCAAATTCATCTATCTATATAGGAGAGAACAGAGTGAAACCTAAAAATAAAAACTGCTACTGCAGACGAACGCATCAACCTAGAAGAACAAAATTTGCTGAGCCAAGTGGGATTTGTGTACTGATCATCACCACCTAGTATCATAAACATTGGGTGAAAAAATATTTGCTGACATTTCGGAAACTCGTTATTTTTTAGACGCTTGGCAACCCGTCTCAATGAAAGTGCTTTTCCACAGTGTGTACCTAGGGCTACTTGAAGAGGAAACAAACCATAGAGACAAAACTGAGAACTCGTTTATTTTGTCAAGTTTCAAAGAGCTACTACAAACCATGTTGGATTTAGAGTTCCAAATTCATTTATCTATATAGGAGAGAACGGAGTGAAACCTAAAATTAAAAACTGCTACTGTAAACGAATGCTTCAACCTAGATGAACAAAATTTGTTGAGCCTAAAGGGATTTCTGTACTGATCATTACCACCAAGTGTCATCAAGATTCGGTGAAAAAATATTTCCTGGTATTTCGGAAACTCGTTATTTCTTAGAAGCTTGGCAACCCCTCTCAATGAAAGTGCTTTTCCACAGTCTGTGCTTAGGGCTACTTGAAGAGGAAACAAAACACAGAGGCAAAACTGAGAACTACTTTATTTTGTCACGTTTCAAAGAGCCACTAAAAACCATGTTGGATTTAGAGTTCCAAATTCATCTATCTATATAGGAGAGAACAGAGGGAAACCTAAATATAAAAACTGCTACAGTAGACGAACGCGTCAACATAGAAGAACAAAATTTGGTGAGCCAAGTGGGATTTGTGTACTGATCATTACCACCAAGTATCAACAAGATTCGGTGCAAAAATATTTGCTGGTATTTCGGAAACTCGTTATTTCTTAGAAGCTTGGCAAACCCTCTCAATGAAAGTGCTTTTCCACAGTCTCTGCTTACGGCTACTTTAAGCGGAAACAAATCATAAAGACAAAACTGAGAACTCCTTTATTTTGTCAAGTTTCAAATAGCTGTTACGAACCATATTGGATTTAGAGTTCAAATTCATCTATCTATATAGGAGAGAACAGAGTGAAACCTAAATATAAAAACTGCTACTGTAGACGAACGCTTCAACCTAGAAGAACAAAATTTGGTGACCCAAATGGGACTTGTGTACTGATCATTACCACCAAGTATCATCAACATTGGGCTAAAAAATATTTGCTGGTATTTCGGAAACTCGTTATTTCTTAGAAGATTGGCAACCCCTCTCAATGACAGTGCTTTTCCAGAGTCTGTGCCTAGGGATACTTAAAGAGAAAACAAACCATAGAGACAAAACTGAGAACTCCTTTATTTTTCAAGTTTCAAAGAGATATTACAAACCATCTTGGATTTAGAGTTCCAAATTCATCTATCTATATAGGAGAGAACAGAGTGAAACCTAAATATAAAAACTGCTACTATAGACGAACGCTTCAACCTAGAAGAACAAAATTTGGTGAGCCAAGTGAGATTTGTGTACTGTCATTACCATCAAGTATCATCAAGATTCGGTGATAAAATATTTGCTGGTATTTCGGAAACTCGTTTTTTTAGACGCTTGGCAACCCCTCTCAATGACAGTGCTTTTCCACAGTCTGTGCCTAGGGTTACTTGTAGAGGAAAGAAACCATAGAGACAAATCTGAGAACTCCTTTGTTTTTTCTAGTTTCAAAGACCTACTACATACCATGTTGGTTTTAGAGTTCCAAACTCATCTCTCTATATTGGAGAGAACAGAGTGAAACCTAAATATATAAACTGCTACTGTAGACGAACGCTTCAACATAGAAGAACAAAGTTTGGTGAGCCAAGTGAGATTTGTGTACTTGTCATTACCACCAAGTATCATCAAGATTCGGTGAAAAAAAATTTGCTTCTATTTCGAAAACTCGTTATTTCTTAGAAGCTGGACAACACCTCTCAATGAAAGTGCTTTTCCACAGTCTCTGCTTAGGGCTACATGAAGCCCAAACATATCATAGACACAAAACTGAGAACTCCTTTATTTTGTCAAGTTTCAAAGACCTACTTCACAACACGTTGGATTTAGAGTTCCAAATTCATCTATCTATATAGGAGAGAACGGGCATCCAAGTTTGACTGGTGTACTGCTCATTACTTGAAAGTATCATGAAGGTCGGAAGAAAAAATATATGTTGTGATTTCAGGAGACTGTAGTTTTTTGGCAGCCTAACAACGCGTTTCATTGAGTGAGTTATTCGCAAGTCTCTGCTTAAGGCTACATCAAGAGGAAACAAACCTTAGAGATAGAACGTAGAACTATTGTATTGTGTCAAGTTTCAAGAAGCTAGCACAAACCGTGTTTGACTTAGAGTTCTAACTGCATCTGTCAATGTAGGAGAAAACGCAGTGAAACCTAAAAATTCAAACTGTTCCTGCAAACGAATTCTTCGACCTAGGAGAACGAAACTTGGGCATCCAAGTTTGACTGGTGTACTGCTCATTACTTGAAAGTATCATGAAGGTCGGAAGAAAAAATATATGTTGTGATTTCAGGAGACTGTAGTTTTTTGGCAGCCTAACAACGCATTTCATTGAGTGAGTTATTCGCCAGTCTCTGCTTAAGGCTACATCAAGAGGAAACAAACCTTAGAGATAGAACGTAGAACTATTGTATTGTGTCAAGTTTCAAGAAGCTAGCACAAACCGTGTTTGATTTAGAGTTCTTACTGCATCTGTCAATATAGGAGAAAACGCAGTGAAACCTAAAAATTCAAACTGTTCCTGCAAACGAATGCTTCGACCTAGGAGAACGAAACTTGGGCATCCAAGTTTGATTGGTGTACTGCTCATTACTTGAATGTATCATGAAGGTCGGAAGAAAAAATATATGTTGTGATTTCAGGAGACTGTAGTTTTTTGGCAGGCTAACAACGCCTTTCATTGAGTGAGTTATTCGCCAGTCTCTGCTTAAGGCTACATCAAGAGGAAACAAACCTTAGAGATAGAACGTAGAACTATTGTATTGTGTCAAGTTTCAAGAAGCTAGCACAAACCGTGTTTGATTTAGAGTTCTAACTGCATCTGTCAATATAGGAGAAAACGCAGTGAAACCTAAAAATTCAAACTGTTCCTGCAAACGAATGCTTCGACCTAGGAGAACGAAACTTGGGCATCCAAGTTTACTGGTGTACTGCTCATTACTTGAAAGTATCATGAAAGTCGGAAGAAAAAATATATGTTGTGATTTCAGGAGACTGTAGTTTTTTGGCAGCCTAACAACGCCTTTCATTGAGTGAGTTATTCGCCAGTCTCTGCTTAAGGCTACATCAAGAGGAAACAAACCTTAGAGATAGAACGTAGAACTATTGTATTGTGTCAAGTTTCAAGAAGCTAGCACAAACCGTGTTTGATTTAGAGTTCTGACTGCATTGTCAATATAGGAGAAAACGCAGTGAAACCTAAAAATTCAAACTGTTCCTGCAAACGAATGCTTCGACCTAGGAGAACGAAACTTGGGCATCCAAGTTTGACTGGTGTACTGCTCATTACTTGAAAGTATCATGAAGGTCGGAAGAAAAAATATATGTTGTGATTTCAGGAGACTGTAGTTTTTTGGCAGCCTAACAACGCCTTTCATTGAGTGAGTTATTCGCCAGTCTCTGCTTAAGGCTACATCAAGAGGAAACAAACCTTAGAGATAGAACGTAGAACTATTGTATTGTGTCAAGTTTCAAGAAGCTAGCACAAACCGTGTTTGATTTAGAGTTCTAACTGCATCTGTCAATATAGGAGAAAACGCAGTGAAACCTAAAAATTCAAACTGTTCCTGCAAACGAATGCTTCGACCTAGGAGAACGAAACTTGGGCATCCAAGTTTGACTGGTGTACTGCTCATTACTTGAAAGTATCATGAAGGTCGGAAGAAAAAATATATGTTGTGATTTCAGGAGACTGTAGTTTTTTGGCAGCCTAACAACGCCTTTCATTGAGTGAGTTATTCGCCAGTCTCTGCTTAAGGCTACATCAAGAGGAAACAAACCTTAGAGATAGAACGTAGAACTATTGTATTGTGTCAAGTTTCAAGAAGCTAGCACAAACCGTGTTTGATTTAGAGTTCTGACTGCATTGTCAATATAGGAGAAAACGCAGTGAAACCTAAAAATTCAAACTGTTCCTGCAAACGAATGCTTCGACCTAGGAGAACGAAACTTGGGCATCCAAGTTTGACTGGTGTACTGCTCATTACTTGAAAGTATCATGAAGGTCGGAAGAAAAAATATATGTTGTGATTTCAGGAGACTGTAGTTTTTTGGCAGCCTAACAACGCCTTTCATTGAGTGAGTTATTCGCCAGTCTCTGCTTAAGGCTACATCAAGAGGAAACAAACCTTAGAGATAGAACGTAGAACTATTGTATTGTGTCAAGTTTCAAGAAGCTAGCACAAACCGTGTTTGATTTAGAGTTCTAACTGCATCTGTCAATATAGGAGAAAACGCAGTGAAACCTAAAAATTCAAACTGTTCCTGCAAACGAATGCTTCGACCTAGGAGAACGAAACTTGGGCATCCAAGTTTGACTGGTGTACTGCTCATTACTTGAAAGTATCATGAAGGTCGGAAGAAAAAATATATGTTGTGATTTCAGGAGACTGTAGTTTTTTGGCAGCCTAACAACGCCTTTCATTGAGTGAGTTATTCGCCAGTCTCTGCTTAAGGCTACATCAAGAGGAAACAAACCTTAGAGATAGAACGTAGAACTATTGTATTGTGTCAAGTTTCAAGAAGCTAGCACAAACCGTGTTTGATTTAGAGTTCTAACTGCATCTGTCAATATAGGAGAAAACGCAGTGAAACCTAAAAATTCAAACTCTTCCTGCAAACGAATGCTTCGACCTAGGAGAACGAAACTTGGGCATCCAAGTTTGACTGCTGTACTGCTCATTACTTGAAAGTATCATGAAGGTCGGAAGAAAAAATATATGTTGTGATTTCAGGAGACTGTAGTTTTTTGGCAGCCTAACAACGCCTTTCATTGAGTGAGTTATTCGCCAGTCTCTGCTTAAGGCTACATCAAGAGGAAACAAACCTTAGAGATAGAACGTAGAACTATTGTATTGTGTCAAGTTTCAAGAAGCTAGCACAAACCGTGTTTGATTTAGAGTTCTAACTGCATCTGTCAATATAGGAGAAAACGCAGTGAAACCTAAAAATTCAAACTGTTCCTGCAAACGAATGCTTCGACCTAGGAGAACGAAACTTGGGCATCCAAGTTTGACTGGTGTACTGCTCATTACTTGAAAGTATCATGAATGTCGGAAGAAAAAATATATGTTGTGATTTCAGGAGACTGTAGTTTTTTGGCAGCCTAACAACGCCTTTCATTGAGTGAGTTATTCGCCAGTCTCTGCTTAAGGCTACATCAAGAGGAAACAAACCTTAGAGATAGAACGTAGAACTATTGTATTGTGTCAAGTTTCAAGAAGCTAGCACAAACCGTGTTTGATTTAGAGTTCTAACTGCATCTGTCAATATAGGAGAAAACGCAGTGAAACCTAAAAATTCAAACTGTTCCTGCAAAGGAATGCTTCGACCTAGGAGAACGAAACTTGGGCATCCAAGTTTGACTGGTGTACTGCTCATTACTTGAAAGTATCATGAAGGTCGGAAGAAAAAATATATGTTGTGATTTCAGGAGACTGTAGTTTTTTGGCAGCCTAACAACGCCTTTCATTGAGTGAGTTATTCGCCAGTCTCCGCTTAAGGCTACATCAAGAGGAAACAAACCTTAGAGATAGAACGTAGAACTATTGTATTGTGTCAAGTTTCAAGAAGCTAGCACAAACCGTGTTTGATTTAGAGTTCTAACTGCATCTGTCAATATAGGAGAAAACGCAGTGAAACCTAAAAATTCAAACTGTTCCTGCAAACGAATGCTTCGACCTAGGAGAACGAAACTTGGGCATCCAAGTTTGACTGGTGTACTGCTCATTACTTGAAAGTATCATGAAGGTCGGAAGAAAAAATATATGTTGTGATTTCAGGAGACTGTAGTTTTTTGGCAGCCTAACAACGCCTTTCATTGAGTGAGTTATTCGCCAGTCTCTGCTTAAGGCTACATCAAGAGGAAACAAACCTTAGAAATAGAACGTAGAACTATTGTATTGTGTCAAGTTTCAAGAAGCTAGCCCAAACCGTGTTTGATTTAGAGTTCTGACTGCATTGTCAATATAGGAGAAAACGCAGTGAAACCTAAAAATTCAAACTGTTCCTGCAAACGAATGCTTCGACCTAGGAGAACGAAACTTGGGCATCCAAGTTTGACTGGTGTACTGCTCATTACTTGAAAGTTTCATGAAGGTCCGAAGAAAAAATATATGTTGTGATTTCAGGAGACTGTAGTTTTTTGGCAGCCTAACAACGCCTTTCATTGAGTGAGTTATTCGCCAGTCTCTGCTTAAGGCTACATCAAGAGGAAACAAACCTTAGAGATAGAACGTAGAACTATTGTATTGTGTCAAGTTTCAAGAAGCTAGCACAAACCGTGTTTGATTTAGAGTTCTAACTGCATCTGTCAATATAGGAGAAAACGCAGTGAAACCTAAAAATTCAAACTGTTCCTGCAAACGAATGCTTCGACCTAGGAGAACGAAACTTGGGCATCCAAGTTTGACTGGTGTACTGCTCATTACTTGAAAGTATCATGAAGGTCGGAAGAAAAAATATATGTTGTGATTTCAGGAGACTGTAGTTTTTTGGCAGCCTAACAACGCCTTTCATTGAGTGAGTTATTCGCCAGTCTCTGCTTAAGGCTACATCAAGAGGAAACAAACCTTAGAGATAGAACGTAGAACTAATGTATTGTGTCAAGTTTCAAGAAGCTAGCCCAAACCGTGTTTGATTTAGAGTTCTGACAGCATTGTCAATATAGGAGAAAACGCAGTGAAACCTAAAAATTCAAACTGTTCCTGCAAACGAATTCTTCGACCTAAAAGAACGAAACTTGGGCATCCAAGTTTTACTGGTGTACTGCTCATTACTTGAAAGTATCATGAAGTTCGGAAGAAAAAATATATGTTGTGATTTCAGGAGACTGTAGTTTTTTGGCAGCCTAACAACGCCTTTCATTGAGTGAGTTATTCGCCAGTCTCTGCTCAAGGCTACATCAAGAGGAAACAAACCTTAGAGATAGAACGCAGAACTATTGTATTGTGTCAAGTTTCAAGAAGCTAGCACAAACCGTGTTTGATTTAGAGTTCTAACTGCATCTGTCAATATAGGAGAAAACGCAGTGAAACCTAAAAATTCAAACTGTTCCTGCAAACGAATGCTTCGACCTAGGAGAACGAAATTTGGGCATCCAAGTTTGACTGGTGTACTGCTCATTACTTGAAAGTATCATGAAGGTCGGAAGAAAAAATATATGTTGTGATTTCAGGAGACTGTAGTTTTTTGGCAGCCTAACAACGCCTTTCATTGAGTGAGTTATTCGCCAGTCTCTGCTTAAGGCTACATCAAGAGGAAACAAACCTTAGAGATAGAACGTAGAACTATTGTATTGTGTCAAGTTTCAAGAAGCTAGCACAAACCGTGTTTGATTTAGAGTTCTAACTGCATCTGTCAATATAGGAGAAAACGCAGTGAAACCTAAAAATTCAAACTGTTCCTGCAAACCAATGCTTCGACCTAGGAGAACGAAACTTGGGCATCCAAGTTTGACTGGTGTACTGCTCATTACTTGAAAGTATCATGAAGGTCGGAAGAAAAAAATATATGTTGTGATTTCAGGAGACTGTAGTGTTTTGGCAGCCTAACAATGCCTTTCATTGAGTGAGTTATTCGCCAGTCTTTGCTTAAGGCTACATCAAGAGGAAACCTACCTTAGAGATAGAACGTAGAACTATTGTATTGTGTCAAGTTTCAAGAAGCTAGCACAAACCGTGTTTGATTTAGAGTTCTAACTGCATCTGTCAATATAGGAGAAAACGCAGTGAAACCTAAAAATTCAAACTGTTCCTGCAAACGAATGCTTCGACCTAGGAGAACGAAACTTGGGCATCCAAGTTTGACTGGTGTACTGCTCATTACTTGAAAGTTTCATGAAGGTCGGAAGAAAAAATATATGTTGTGATTTCAGGAGACTGTAGTTTTTTGGCAGCCTAACAACGCCTTTCATTGAGTGAGTTATTCGCCAGTCTCTGCTTAAGGCTACATCAAGAGGAAACAAACCTTAGAGATAGAACGTAGAACTATTGTATTGTGTCAAGTTTCAAGAAGCTAGCACAAACCGTGTTTGATTTAGAGTTCTGACTGCATTGTCAATATAGGAGAAAACGCAGTGAAACCTAAAAATTCAAACTGTTCCTGCAAACGAATGCTTCGACCTAGGAGAACGAAACTTGGGCATCCAAGTTTGACTGGTGTACTGCTCATTACTTGAAAGTATCATGAAGTTCGGAAGAAAAAATATATGTTGTGATTTCAGGAGACTGTAGTTTTTTGGCAGCCTAACAACGCCTTTTTGAGTGAGTTATTCGCCAGTCTCTGCTTAAGGCTACATCAAGAGGAAACAAACCTTAGAGATAGAACGTAGAACTATTGTATTGTGTCAAGTTTCAAGAGGCTAGCACAAACCGTGTTTGATTTAGAGTTCTAACTGCATCTGTCAATATAGAAGAAAACGCAGTGAAACCTAAAAATTCAAACTGTTCCTGCAAACGAATGCTTCGACCTAGGAGAACGAAACTTGGGCATCCAAGTTTGACTTTTGTACTGCTCATTACTTGAAAGTATCATGAAGGTCGGAAGAAAAAATATATGTTGTGATTTCAGGAGACTGTAGTTTTTTGGCAGCCTAACAACGCCTTTCATTGAGTGAGTTATTCGCAAGTCTCTGCTTAAGGCTACATCAAGAGGAAACAAACCTTAGAGATAGAACGTAGAACTATTGTATTGTGTCTAGTCAAGAAGCTAGCACAAACCGTGTTTGATTTAGAGTTCTAACTGCATCTGTCAATATAGGAGAAAACGCAGTGAAACCTAAAAATTCAAACTGTTCCTGCAAACGAATGCTTCGACCTTGGAGAACGAAACTTGGGCATCCAAGTTTGACTGGTGTACTGCTCATTACTTGAAAGTATCATGAAGGTCGGAAGAAAAAATATATGTTGTGATTTCAGGAGACTGTAGTTTTTTGGCAGCCTAACAACGCCTTTCATTGAGTGAGTTATTCGCCAGTCTCTGCTTAAGGCTACATCAAGAGGAAACAACCTTAGAGATAGAACGTAGAACTATTGTATTGTGTCAAGTTTCAAGAAGCTAGCCCAAACCGTGTTTGATTTAGAGTTCTGACAGCATTGTCAATATAGGAGAAAACGCAGTGAAACCTAAAAATTCAAACTGTTCCTGCAAAGGAATGCTTCGACCTAGGAGAACGAAACTTGGGCATCCAAGTTTGACTGGTGTACTGCTCATTACTTGAAAGTATCATGAAGTTCGGAAGAAAAAATATATGTTGTGATTTCAGGAGACTGTAGTTTTTTGGCAGCATAACAACGCCTTTCATTGAGTGAGTTATTCGCCAGTCTCTGCTTAAGGCTACATCAAGAGGAAACAAACCTTAGAGATAGAACGTAGAACTATTGTATTGTGTCAAGTTTCAAGAAGCTAGCACAAACCGTGTTTGATTTAGAGTTCTAACTGCATCTGTCAATATAGAAGAAAACACAGTGAAACCTAAAAATTCAAACAGTTCCTGCAAACGAATGCTTCGACCTAGGAGAACGAAACTTGGGCATTCAAGTTTGACTGGTGTACTGCTCATTACTTGAAAGTATCATGAAGGTCAGAAGAAAAAATATATGTTGTGATTTCAGGAGACTGTAGTTTTTTGGCAGCCTAACAACGCCTTTCATTGAGTGAGTTATTCGCAAGTCTCTGCTTAAGGCTACATCAAGAGGAAACAAACCTTAGAGATAGAACGTAGAACTATTGTATTGTGTCAAATTTCAAGAAGCTAGCACAAACCGTGTTTGATTTAGATATCTAACTGCATCTGTCAATATAGGAGAAAACGCAGTGAAACCTAAAAATTCAAACTGTTCCTGCAAACGAATGCTTCGACCTAGGAGAACGAAACTTGGGCATCCAAGTTTGACTGGTGTACTGCTCATTACTTGAAAGTATCATGAAGGTCGGAAGAAAAAATATATGTTGTGATTTCAGGAGACTGTAGTTTTTTGGCAGCCTAACAACGCCTTTCATTGAGTGAGTTATTCGCCAGTCTCTGCTTAAGGCTACATCAAGAGGAAACAAACCTTAGAGATAGAACGTAGAACTATTGTATTGTGTCTAGTTTCAAGAAGCTAGCACAAACCGTGTTTGATTTAGAGTTCTAACTGCATCTGTCAATATAGGAGAAAACGCAGTGAAACCTAAAAATTCAAACTGTTCCTGCAAACGAATGCTTCGACCTAGGAGAACGAAACTTGGGCATCCAAGTTTGACTGGTGTACTGCTCCTTACTTGAAAGTATCATGAAGGTCGGAAGAAAAAATATATGTTGTGATTTCAGGAGACTGTAGTTTTTTGGCAGCCTAACAACGCCTTTCATTGAGTGAGTTATTCGCCAGTCTCTGCTTAAGGCTACATCAAGAGGAAACAAACCTTAGAGATAGAACGTAGAACTATTGTATTGTGTCAAGTTTCAAGAAGCTAGCACAAATAGTGTTTGATTTAGAGTTCTAACTGCATCTGTCAATATAGGAGAAAACGCAGTGAAACCTAAAAATTCAAACTGTTCCTGCAAACGAATGCTTCGACCTAGGAGAATGAAACTTGGGCATCCGAGTTTGACTGGTGTACTGCTCATTACTTGAAAGTATCATGAAGGTCAGAAGAAAAAATATATGTTGTGATTTCAGGAGAATGTAGTTTTTTGGCAGCCTAACAACGCCTTTCATTGAGTGAGTTATTCTCCAGTCTCTGCTTAAGGCTACATCAAGAGGAAACAAACCTTAGAGATAGAACGTAGAACTATTGTATTGTGTCAAGTTTCAAGAAGCTAGCACAAACCGTGTTTGATTTAGAGTTCTAACTGCATCTGTCAATATAGGAGCAAACGCAGTGAAACCTAAAAATTCAAACTGTTCCTGCAAACGAATGCTTCGACCTAGGAGAACGAAACTTGGGCATCCAAGTTTGACTGGTGTACTGCTCATTACTTGAAAGTATCATGAAGGTCGGAAGAAAAAATATATGTTGTGATTTCAGGAGACTGTAGTTTTTTGGCAGCCTAACAACGCCTTTCATTGAGTGAGTTATTCGCCAGTCTCTGCTTAAGGCTACATGAAGAGGAAACAAACCTTAGAGATAGAACGTAGAACTATTGTATTGTGTCAAGTTTCAAGAAGCTAGCACAAACCGTGTTTGATTTAGAGTTCTAACTGCATCTGTCAATATAGGAGAAAACGCAGTGAAACCTAAAAATTCAAACTGTTCCTGCAAACGAATGCTTCGACCTAGGAGAACGAAACTTGGGCATCCAAGTTTGACTGGTGTACTGCTCATTACTTGAAAGTATCATGAAGGTCGGAAGAAAAAATATATGTTGTGATTTCAGGAGACTGTAGTTTTTTGGCAGCCTAACAACGCCTTTCATTGAGTGAGTTATTCGCCAGTCTCTGCTTAAGGCTACATCAAGAGGAAACAAACCTTAGAGATAGAACGTAGAACTATTGTATTGTGTCAAGTTTCAAGAAGCTAGCACAAACCGTGTTTGATTTAGAGTTCTAACTGCATCTGTCAATATAGGAGAAAACGCAGTGAAACCTAAAAATTCAAACGGTTCCTGCAAACGAATGCTTCGACCTAGGAGAACGAAACTTGGGCATCCAAGTTTGACTGGTGTACTGCTCATTACTTGAAAGTATCATGAAGGTTGGAAGAAAAAATCTATGTTGTGATTTCAGGAGACTGTAGTTTTTTGGCAGCCTAACAACGCCTTTCATTGAGTGAGTTATTCGCCAGTCTCTGCTTAAGGCTACATCAAGAGGAAACAAACCTTAGAGATAGAATGTAGAACTATTGTATTGTGTCAAGTTTCAAGAAGCTAGCACAAACCGTGTTTGATTTAGAGTTCTAACTGCATCTGTCAATATAGGAGAAAACGCAGTGAAACCTTAAAATTCAAACTGTTCCTGCAAACGAATGCTTCGACCTAGGAGAACGAAACTTGGGCATCCAAGTTTGACTGGTGTACTGCTCATTACTTGAAAGTATCATGAAGGTCGGAAGAAAAAATATATGTTGTGATTTCAGGAGACTGTAGTTTTTTGGCAGCCTAACAACGCCTTTCATTGAGTGAGTTATTCGCCAGTCTCTGCTTAAGGCTACAGCAAGAGGAAAAAATCCTTAGAGATAGAACGTAGAACTATTGTATTGTGTCAAGTTTCAAGAAGCTAGCACAAACCGTGTTTGATTTAGAGTTCTAACTGCATCTGTCAATATAGGAGAAAATGCAGTGAAACCTAAAAATTCAAACTGTTCCTGCAAACGAATGCTTCGACCTAGGAGAACGAAACTTGGGCATCCAAGTTTGACTGGTGTACTGCTCATTACTTGAAAGTATCATGAAGGTCGGAAGAAAAAATATATGTTGTGATTTCAGGAGACTGTAGTTTTTTGGCAGCCTAACAACGCCTTTCATTGAGTGAGTTATTCGCCAGTCTCTGCTTAAGGCTACATCAAGAGGAAACAAACCTTAGAGATAGAACGTAGAATTATTGTATTGTGTCAAGTTTCAAGAAGCTAGCACAAACCGTGTTTGATTTTGAGTTCTAACTGCATCTGTCAATATAGGAGAAAACGCAGTGAAACCTAAATATTCAAACTGTTCCTGCAAACGAATGCTTCGACCTAGGAGAACGAAACTTGGGCATCCAAGTTTGACTGGTGTACTGCTCATTACTTGAAAGTATCATGAAGGTCGGAAGAAAAAATATATGTTGTGATTTCAGGAGACTGTAGTTTTTTGGCAGCCTAACAACGCCTTTCATTGAGTGAGTTATTCGCCAGTCTCTGCTTAAGGCTACATCAAGAGGAAACAAACCTTAGAGATAGAACGTAGAACTATTGTATTGTGTCAAGTTTCAAGAAGCTAGCACAAACCGTGTTTGATTTAGAGTTCTAACTGCATCTGTCAATATAGGAGAAAACGCAGTGAAACCTAAAAATTCAAACTGTTCCTGCAAAGGAATGCTTCGACCTAGGAGAACGAAACTTGGGCATCCAAGTTTGACTGGTGTACTGCTCATTACTTGAAAGTATCATGAAGGTCGGAAGAAAAAATATATGTTGTGATTTCAGGAGACTGTAGTTTTTTGGCTGCCTAACAACGCCTTTCATTGAGTGAGTTATTCGCCACTCTCTGCTTAAGGCTACATCAAGAGGAAACAAACCTTAGAGATAGAACATAGAAACAATTGTATTGTGTCAAGTTTCAAGAAGCTAGCAAAAACCGTGTTTGATTTAGGGTTCGAACTGCATCTGTCAATATAGAAGAAAACGCAGTGAAACCTAAAATTCAAACTATTCCTGCAAACGAATGCTTCGACCTAGGAGAACGAAACTTGGGCATCCAAGTTTGATTGGTGTACTGCTCATTACTTGAAAGTATCATGAAGGTCGGAAGAAAAAATATATGTTGTGATTTCAGGAGACTGTAGTTTTTGGCAGCCTAACAGCGCCTTTCACTGAGTGAGTTATTCGCCAGTCTCTGCTTAAGGCTACATCAAGAGAAACAAAACTTAGAGATAGAACGTAGAACTACTGTATTGTGTCAAGTTTCAAGAAGCTAGCACAAACCGTGTTTGATTTAGAGTTCGAACTGCATCTGTCAATATAGAAGAAAACGCACTGAAACCTAAAAATTCAATCTGTTCCTGTAAACGAATGCTTCGACCTAGGAGAACGAAACTTGGGCATCCAAGTTTGACTGGTGTACTGCTCCTTACTTGAAAGTATCATGAAGGTCGGAAGAAAAAATATATGTTGTGATTTCAGGAGACTGTAGTTTTTTGGCAGCCTAACAACGCCTTTCACTGAGTGAGTTATTCGCCAGTCTCTGCTTTAAGGCTACATCAAGAGGAAACAAACCTTAGAGATAGAACGTAGAACTATTGTATTGTGTCAAGTTTCAAGAAGCTAGCACAAACCGTGTTTGATTTAGGGTTCTAACTGCATCTGTCAATATAGAAGAAAACGCAGTGAAACCTAAAAATTCAAACTCTTCCTGCAAACGAATGCTTCGACCTAGGAGAACGAAACTTGGGCATCCAAGTTTGACTGGTGTAACTGCTCATTACT
>NW_027513127.1:108945-155769 GCF_048772815.1 Callospermophilus lateralis
ACAAAATAAAGGAGTTCTCAGTTTTGTCTCTATGATTTGTTTCCGCTTCAAGTAGCCCTAAGCAGAGACTGTGGAAAAGCACTTTCATTGAGAGGGTTTGCCAAGCTTCTAAGAAATAACGAGTTTCCGAAATACCAGCAAATATTTTTGCACCGCATCTTGTTGATACTTGGTGGTAATGATCAGTACACAAATCCCACTTGGCTCACCAAATTTTGTTCTTCTAGGTTGAAGCGTTCGTCTACTGTAGCAGTTTTTATATTTAGGTTTCCCTCTGTTCTCTCCAATATAGATAGATGAATTTGGAACTCTAAATCCAACATGGTTTGCAGTAGCTCTTTGAAACGTGACAAAATAAAGTAGTTCTCAGTTTTGCCTCTGTGTTTTGTTTCCTCTTCAAGTAGTCCTAGGCACAGACTGTGGAAAAGCACTTTCATTGAGAGGGGTTGCCAAGCTTCTAAGAAATAACGAGTTTCCGAAATACCAGGAAATATTTTTTCACCGAATCTTGATGATACTTGGTGGTAATGATCAGTACACAAATCCCTTTATGCTCAACAAATTTTGTTCATCTAGTTTGAAGCATTCGTTTACAGTAGCAGTTTTTAATTTTAGGTTTCACTCTGTTCTATCCTATATAGATAGATGAATTTGGAACTCTAAATCCAACTTGGTTTCTAGTAGCTCTTTGAAACTTGACAAATAAAGGAGTTTTCAGTTTTGTCTCTATGGATTGTTTCCTCTTCAAGTAGCCCTAGGCACTTATTGTGGAAAACCACTTTCATTGAGAGGGGTTGCCAAGCTTCTAAGAAATAGCGACTTTCCGAAATACCAGCAAATATTTTTTCACCCAATCTTGATGATACTTGGTGGTGATGATCAGTACACAAATTCCACTTGGCTCACGAAATTTTGTTCTTCTAGGTTGAAGCGTTCGTCCACAGTAGCAGTTTTTATGTTTAGGTTTCACTCTGTTCTCTCGTATATAGATAGATTAATTTGGAACTCTAAATCCAATATGGTTTGTAGTGCCTCTTTGAAACTTGACAAAAAAAGGAGTACTCAGTTTTGTCTCTATGGTTTCTTTTCTCTTTAACTAGCCCTAGGCACAGACTGTGGAAAAGCACTGTCATTGAGAGGGGTTGCCAATATTCTAAGAAATAACGAGTTTCCGAAATACCAGCAAATATTTTTTCACCCATTCTTGATGATACTTGGTGGAAATGATCAGTACACAAATCCCACTTGGCTCACCAAATTTTGTTCTTCTAGGTTGAAGCGTTCGTCTTCAGTAGCAGTTTTTATATTTAGGTTTCACTCTGTTCTCTCATATATATACAGATGAATTTGGAATTCTACATCCAATATGGTTTGTAGCAGCTCTTTGAAACTTCACAAAGTAAAGGAGTTCTCAGTTTTGTCTCTATGATTTGTTTCCGCTTCATGTAGCCCTAAGCAGAGACTGTGGAAAAGCACTTTCATTGAAAGGGGTTGCCAAGCTTCCAAGAATTACGAGTTTCCGAAATACCAGCAAATATTTTTTCACCCAATGTTGATGATACGTGGTGGTAATGATCGGTACACAAATCCCACTTGGCTCACCAAATTTTGTTCTTCTATGTTGAAGCGTTCGTCTACAGTAGCAGTTTTTATATTTAGGTTTCACTCTGTTCTCTCCTATATTGATAGATGAATTTGGAACTCTAAATCGAACATGGTTTGTGGTAGCTCTTTGAAACTTGACAAATAAAGGAGTTCTCAGTTTTGTCTCTATGATTTCTTTCCGCTTCAAGTAGCCTTAAGCAGAGACTGTGGAAAAGCACTTTCATTAAGAGGGGTTGCAAAGCTTCCAAGAAATTACGAGTTTCCTAAATACCAGCAAATATTTTTTCACCCAATCTTGATGATCCTTGGTGGTAATGATCAGTACACAAATCCCACTTGGCTCACCAAATTTTGTTTTTCTAGGTTGAAGCGTTCGTCTACAGTAGCAGTTTTTATGTTTAGGTTTCACTCAGTTCTCTGCTATATAGATAGATGAAATTGGAACTCTAAATCCAACAAGGTTTGTAGTGGCTCTTTGAAACTGTCAAAATAAAGGAGTTCTCAGTTTTGCCTCTATGGTTTGTTTCCTCTTCAAGTAGCCCTAGGCAAAGACTGTGGAAAAGCACTTTCATTGAGAGGTTTTGCCAAGCTTCTAAGAAATAACGAGTTTCCGAAATACCAGCAAATATTTTTTCACCCATTCTTTATGATACTTGGTGGAAATGATCAGTACACAAATCCAACTTCGCTCATAAGTTTTGTTCTTCTAGGTTGAAGCGTTCGTCTACAGTAGCAGTTTTTATATTTAGGTTTCACTCTGATCTCTGCTATATAGATAGATGAATTTGGAACTCTAAATCCAATATGGTTCGTAGTAGCTCTTTGAAACTTGACAAAATAAAAGAGTTCTCAGTTTTGTCTCTATGATTTGTTTCCTCTTCAAGTAGCCCTAGGCACAGACTGTGGAAAAGCACTTTCACTGAGAGAGGTTGAAAAGCTTCTAAGAATTAAGGAGTTTCCGAAAGACCAGGAAATATTTTTTCACCCAATCTTGATGATACTTGGTGGTGATGATCAGTACACAAATCCCACTTGGCTCGCCAAATTTTGTTCTTCTAGGTTGAAGCGTTCGTCTACAGTACCAATTTTTATATTTGGGCTTCAATCTGTTCTCTCCTATATAGATAGATGAATTTGGAACTCTAAATCCAACATGGTTTGTAGTAGCTCTTTGAAACTTGACAAAATAAAGGAGTTCTCAGTTTTGTCTCTATGATTTGTTTCCGCGTCAAGTAGCCCTTAGCAGAGACTGTGGAAAAGCACTTTCATTGAGAGGGGTTGTGAAGCTTCAAAGAAATTACGACTTTCCGAAATACCAGCAAATATTTTTTCACCCAACCTTGATGATACTTGGTGGTAATGATCGGTACACAAATCCCACTTGGCTCACCAAATATTGTTCTTCTAGGTTGAAGAGTTCTTCTACAGTAGCAGTTTTTATATTTAGGTTTCACTCTGTTCTCTGCTGTATAGATAGATGAATTTGGAACTCAAAATCCAACATGGTTTGTAGTAGCTCTTTGAAACTTGACAAAATAAAGGAGTTCCTAGTTTTGTCTCTATGGTTTGTTTCCTCTTCAAGTAGCCCTATTCACAGACTGTGGAAAAGCACTTTCATTGAGAGGGGTTGCCAAGCCTCTAAGAAATAACGAGTTTCCGAAATACCAGCAAATATCTTTTTCATCCAATCTTGATGATACTTGGTGGTGTTGATCAGTACACAAATCCTACTTGGCTCACCAAATTTTGTTCTTCTAGGTTGAAGCGTTCGTCTACAGTAGCAGTTTTTATATTTAGGTTTTACTCTGTTCTCTCATATATATACAGATGAATTTGGAATTCTAAATCCAATATGGTTTGTAGCAGCTCTGTGAAACTTGACAAAATAAAAGAGTTCTCAATTTTGTCTCTATGGTTTGTTTCCTCTTCAAGTAGCCCTGGCACAGACTGTGGAAAAGCACTTTCATTGAGAGCGGTTGCCAAGCTTCTAAGAAATAACGGGATTCCGAAATACCAGCAAATATTTTTTCACCCAATCTTGATGATACTTGGTGGTAATGATCGGTATACAAATCCCACTTGACTCACCAAATTTTGTTCTTCTAGGTTGATGCATTCGTTTTCAGTAGCAGTTTTTATTTTTAGGTTTCACTCTGTTCTCTCCTATATTGATAGATGAATTTGGAACTCTAAATCGAACATGGTTTGTAGTAGCTCTTTGAAACTTGACAAATAAAGGAGTTCTCAGTTTTGTCTCTATGATTTCTTTCCGCTTCAAGTAGCCTTAAGCAGAGACTGTGGAAAAGCACTTTCATTAAGAGGGTTTGCAAAGCTTCCAAGAAATTACGAGTTTCCTAAATACCAGCAAATATTTTTTCACCCAATCTTGATGATCCTTGGTGGTAATGATCAGTACACAAATCCCACTTGGCTCACCAAATTTTGTTCTTCTAGGTTGAAGCCTTCGTCTACAGTAGCAGTTTTTATATTTAGGTTTCACTCTGTTCTCTGCTATATAGATAGATGAATTTGGAACTCTAAATCCAACATGGTCAGTAGTAGCTCTTTGAAACTTGACAAAATAAAAGAGTTCTCAGTTTTGTCTCTATGGTTTGTTTCCTCTTCAAGTATCCCTAGGCACAGACTGTGGAAAAGCACTTTCATTGAGAGGGGTTGCCAAGCTTCCAAGAAATTACAAGTTTCCGAAATACCAGCAAATATTTTTTCATCCAATCTTGATCATACTTGGTGGTGATGATCAGTACACAAATCCCACTTGGCTCACCAAATTTTGTTCTTCTAGCTTGATGCGTTCGTCTACAGTACCAATTTTTATATTTAGGTTTCAATCTGTTCTCTCCTATATAAATAGATGAATTTGGAACTCTAAATCCAACATGGTTTGTAGTAGCTCTTTGAAACTTGACAAAATAAAGGAGTTCTCAGTTTTGTCTCTATGGTTTGTTTCCTCTTCAAGTAGCCCTAGACACAGACTGTGGAAAAGCACTTTCATTGAGAGGGGTTGCCAAGCTTCAAAGAAATAACGAGATTCCGAAATACCAGCAAATATTTTTTCATCCAATCTTGAAGATACTTGGTGGTGATGATCAGTACACAAATCCCACTTGGCTCACCAAATTTTGTTCTTCTAGGTTGAAGCGTTCGTCTACCGTAGCAGTTTTTATTTTTAGGTTTCACTCTGTTCTCTCCTATATAGATAGATGAATTTGGAACTCTAAATACAACATGGTTTGTAGTAGCTCTTTGAAACTTGACAAAATAAAGGAGTTCTCAGTTTTGTCTCTATGGTTTGTTTCCTCTTCAAGTATCCCTGGCACAGACTGTGGAAAAGCACTTTCATTGACAGGGGTTGCCAAACTTCTAAGAAATAATGAATTTCCGAAATACCAGCAAATACATTTTTCACCCAATCTTGATGATTCTTGGTGGTAAGGACAAGTACACAAATCCCATTTGGCTCACCAAATTTTGTTTTTCTAATTTGAAGTGTTCGTTTACAGTAGCGGTATTTATTTTTAGGTTTCTCTCTGTTCTCTCCTGTATTGATAGATGAATTTGGAACCCTAAATCGAACATGGTTTGTAGTAGCTCTTTGAAAATTGACAAAATAAAGGAGTTCTCAGTTTTGTCTCTATGATTTGTTTCCGCTTCAAGTAGCCTTAATCAGAGACTGTGGAAGAGCACTTTCATTAAGAGGGGTTGCAAAGCTTCCAAGATATTATGAGTTTCCTAAATACCAGCAAATATTTTTTCACCCAATCTTGATGATCCTTGGTGGTAATGATCAGTACACATATCCCACTTGGCTCACCAAATTTTGTTCTTCTAGGTTAAAGCGTTCGTCTACAGTAGCAGTTTTTATGTTTAGGTTTCACTCTGTTCTCTGCTATATAGATAGATGAATTTGGAACTCTAAATCCCACATGGTTTGTAGTGGCTCTTTGAAACTTGACAAAATAAAGGAGTTCTCAGTTTTGTCTCTATGGTTTGTTTCCTCTTCAAGTAGCCCTAGGCACAGACTGTGGAAAAGCACTTTCATTGAGAGGAGTTGCCAAGCTTCCAAGAAATTACGAGTTTCCGAAATACCAGCAAATATTTTTTCACCCAATGTTGACAATATGTGGTGGTAATGATCAGTACGCAAATCCCACTTGGCTCACCAAATTTTGTTCTTCTAGGTTGAAGCGTTCGTCTACAGTAGCAGTTTTTATATTTAGGTTTCACTCTGTCTCTCCTATATAGATGGATGAATTTGGAATTATAAATCCAATATGGTTTGTAGTAGCTCTTTGAAACTTGACAAAGTAACGGAGTTCTCAGTTTCGTCTCTATGATTTGTTTCTGCGTCATGTAGCCCTAAGCAGAAACTGTGGAAAAGCACTTTCATTGAAAGGGGTTACCAAGCTTCCAAGAAATTACGAGTTTCCGAAATACCAGCAAATATTTTTTCACCCAATGTTGATGATACGTGGTGGTAATGACAATTCCACACATCCCAGTTGGCTCACCAAATTTTGTTCTTCTAGTTTGATGCGTTCGTTTTCAGTAGCATTTTTAATTTTTAGGTTTCACTCTGTTCTCTCCAATACAGATAGATGAATTTGGAACTCTAAATACAACATGGTTTGTAGTAGCTCTTTGAAACTTGACAAAATAAAGGAGTTCTCAGTTTTGTTTCTATGGTTTGTTTCCCCTTCAAGTAGCCCTGGCACAGACTGTGGAAAAGCACTTTCATTGAGAGGGGTTGCCAAGCTTCTAGGAAATAACGAGTTTCCGAAATACCAGCAAATATTTTTTCACCCAATCTTGATGATACTTGGTGGTAAGGACAAGTACACAAATCCCACTTGGCTCACCAAATTTTGTTCTTCTAGGTTGAAGCGTTCGTCTACAGTAGCAGTTTATATATTTAGGTTTCACTCTGTCTCTACTATATAGATAGATGAATTTGGAATTCTTAATCCAATATGGTTTGTTGTAGCTCTTTGAAACTTGACAAAGAAAAGGAGTTCTCAGTTTCCTCTCTATGAATTGTTTCCGCTTCATGTAGCCCTTAGCAGAGACTGTGGAAAAGCACTTTCATTGAAAGTGGTTGCCAAGCTTCCAAGAAATTACGAGTTTCCGAAATACCAGCAAATATTTTTTCTCCCAATGTTGATGATATGTGGTGGTAATGATCGGTACACAAATCCCACTTGGCTAACCAAATTTTGTTCCTCTAGGTTGAAGCGTTCGTCTACAGTAGCAGTTTTTATATTTAGGTTTCACTCTGTTCTCTGCTATATAGATAGTTGAATTTGGAACTCTAAATCCAACATGGTTTGTAGTAGCTCTTTGAAACTTGACAAAATAAAGGAGTTCTAAGTTTTGTCTCTATGGTTTGTGTCCTCTTCAAGTAGCCCTAGAAACAGACTGTGGAAAAGCACTTTCATTGAGAGGGTTTGCAAAGCTTCCAAGAAATTACGAGTTTCCTAAATACCAGCAAATATTTTTTCACCCAATCTTGATGATCCTTGGTGGTAATGATCAGTACACAAATCCCACTTGGCTCACCAAATTTTGTTCTTCTAGGTTGAAGCCTTCGTCTACAGTAGCAGTTTTTATATTTAGGTTTCACTCTGTTCTCTGCTATATAGATAGATGAATTTGGAATTCTAAATCCAACATGGTCAGTAGTAGCTCTTTGAAACTTGACAAAATAAAAGAGTTCTCAGTTTTGTCTCTATGGTTTGTTTCCTCTTCAAGTATCCCTAGGCACAGACTGTGGAAAAGCACTTTCATTGAGAGGGGTTGCCAAGCTTCCAAGAAATTACAAGTTTCCGAAATACCAGCAAATATTTTTTCATCCAATCTTGATCATACTTGGTGGTGATGATCAGTACACAAATCCCACTTGGCTCACCAAATTTTGTTCTTCTAGCTTGATGCGTTCGTCTACAGTACCAATTTTTATATTTAGGTTTCAATCTGTTCTCTCCTATATAAATAGATGAATTTGGAACTCTAAATCCAACATGGTTTGTAGTAGCTCTTTGAAACTTGACAAAATAAAGGAGTTCTCAGTTTTGTCTCTATGGTTTGTTTCCTCTTCAAGTAGCCCTAGACACAGACTGTGGAAAAGCACTTTCATTGAGAGGGGTTGCCAAGCTTCAAAGAAATAACGAGATTCCGAAATACCAGCAAATATTTTTTCATCCAATCTTGAAGATACTTGGTGGTGATGATCAGTACACAAATCCCACTTGGCTCACCAAATTTTGTTCTTCTAGGTTGAAGCGTTCGTCTACCGTAGCAGTTTTTATTTTTAGGTTTCTCTCTGTTCTCTCCTATATAGATAGATGAATTTGGAACTCTAAATACAACATGGTTTGTAGTAGCTCTTTGAAACTTGACAAAATAAAGGAGTTCTCAGTTTTGTCTCTATGGTTTGTTTCCTCTTCAAGTATCCCTGGCACAGACTGTGGAAAAGCACTTTCATTGACAGGGGTTGCCAAACTTCTAAGAAATAATGAATTTCCGAAATACCAGCAAATACATTTTTCACCCAATCTTGATGATTCTTGGTGGTAAGGACAAGTACACAAATCCCATTTGGCTCACCAAATTTTGTTCTTCTAATTTGAAGTGTTCGTTTACAGTAGCGGTATTTATTTTTAGGTTTCTCTCTGTTCTCTCCTGTATTGATAGATGAATTTGGAACCCTAAATCGAACATGGTTTGTAGTAGCTCTTTGAAAATTGACAAAATAAAGGAGTTCTCAGTTTTGTCTCTATGATTTGTTTCTGCTTCAAGTAGCCTTAATCAGAGACTGTGGAAGAGCACTTTCATTAAGAGGGGTTGCAAAGCTTCCAAGATATTATGAGTTTCCTAAATACCAGCAAATATTTTTTCACCCAATCTTGATGATCTTTGGTGGTAATGATCAGTACACATATCCCACTTAGCTCACCAAATTTTGTTCTTCTAGGTTAAAGCGTTCGTCTACAGTAGCAGTTTTTATGTTTAGGTTTCACTCTGTTCTCTGCTATATAGATAGATGAATTTGGAACTCTAAATCCCACATGGTTTGTAGTGGCTCTTTGAAACTTGACAAAATAAAGGAGTTCTCAGTTTTGTCTCTATGGTTTGTTTCCTCTTCAAGTAGCCCTAGGCACAGACTGTGGAAAAGCACTTTCATTGAGAGGAGTTGCCAAGCTTCCAAGAAATTACGAGTTTCCGAAATACCAGCAAATATTTTTTCACCCAATGTTGACAATATGTGGTGGTAATGATCAGTACGCAAATCCCACTTGGCTCACCAAATTTTGTTCTTCTAGGTTGAAGCGTTCGTCTACAGTAGCAGTTTTTATATTTAGGTTTCACTCTGTCTCTCCTATATAGATGGATGAATTTGGAATTATAAATCCAATATGGTTTGTAGTAGCTCTTTGAAACTTGACAAAGTAACGGAGTTCTCAGTTTCGTCTCTATGATTTGTTTCCGCGTCATGTAGCCCTAAGCAGAAACTGTGGAAAAGCACTTTCATTGAAAGGGGTTACCAAGCTTCCAAGAAATTACGAGTTTCCGAAATACCAGCAAATATTTTTTCACCCAATGTTGATGATACGTGGTGGTAATGACAATTCCACACATCCCAGTTGGCTCACCAAATTTTGTTCTTCTAGTTTGATGCGTTCGTTTTCAGTAGCATTTTTAATTTTTAGGTTTCATTCTGTTCTGTCCTATATAGATAGATGAATTTGGAACTCTAAATCCAACATGGTTTGTAGTAGCTCTTTGAAACTTGACAAAATAAAAGAGTTCTCAGGTTTGTCTCTATGGTTTGTTTCCTCTTCAAGTAGCCCTGGCCCAGACTGTGGAAAAGCACTTTCATTGAGAGGGGTTGCCAAGCTTCTAAGAAATAACGAGTTTCTGAAATACCAGGAAATATTTTTTCACCCAATCTTGATGATACTTGGTGGTAAGGACAAGTACACAAATCCCACTTGGCTCCCCAAATTTTGTTCTAGTTGGAAGCATTTGTCTACAGTAGCAGTTTTTATTTTTAGGTTTTACTCTGTTCTCTCCTATATAGATAGATGAATTTGGAACTCTAAATCCAACATGGTTTGTAGTAGCTCTTTGAAACTTGACAAAATAAAGGAGTTCTCAGTTTTGTCTCTGTGATTTGTATCCGCTTCAAGTAGCCCTAAGCAGAGACTGTGGAAAAGCACTTTCATTGAGAGGCGTTGCCTAGCTTCCAAGAAATTAAGAGTTTCCGAAATACCAGCAAATATTTTTTCACCCAATCTTGATGATACGTTTTGGTAATGACAAGTCCACAAATCCCACTTGGCTCACCAAATTTTCTTCTTCTAGGTTCATGCGTTCGTTTTCATTAGCAGTTTTTATTTTTAGGTTTCACTCTGTTCTCTCCAATACAGATAGATGAATTTGGAACTCTAAATACAACATGGTTTGTAGTAGCTCTTTGAAACTTGACAAAATAAAGGAGTTCTCAGTTTTGTTTCTATGGTTTGTTTCCCCTTCAAGTAGCCCTGGCACAGACTGTGGAAAAGCACTTTCATTGAGAGGGGTTGCCAAGCTTCTAGGAAATAACGAGTTTCCGAAATACCAGCAAATATTTTTTCACCCAATCTTGATGATACTTGGTGGTAAGGACAAGTACACAAATCCCACTTGGCTCACCAAATTTTGTTCTTCTAGGTTGAAGCGTTCGTCTACAGTAGCAGTTTATATATTTAGGTTTCACTCTGTCTCTACTATATAGATAGATGAATTTGGAATTCTTAATCCAATATGGTTTGTTGTAGCTCTTTGAAACTTGACAAAGTAAAGGAGTTCTCAGTTTCATCTCTATGAGTTGTTTCCGCTTCATGTAGCCCTTAGCAGAGACTGTGGAAAAGCACTTTCATTGAAAGTGGTTGCCAAGCTTCCAAGAAATTACGAGTTTCCGAAATACCAGCAAATATTTTTTCTCCCAATGTTGATGATATGTGGTGGTAATGATCGGTACACAAATCCCACTTGGCTAACCAAATTTTGTTCCTCTAGGTTGAAGCGTTCGTCTACAGTAGCAGTTTTTATATTTAGGTTTCACTCTGTTCTCTGCTATATAGATAGTTGAATTTGGAACTCTAAATCCAACATGGTTTGTAGTAGCTCTTTGAAACTTGACAAAATAAAGGAGTTCTACGTTTTGTCTCTATGGTTTGTGTCCTCTTCAAGTAGCCCTAGAAACAGACTGTGGAAAAGCACTTTCATTGAGAGGCGTTGCAAAAATTCTAAGAAATAACTAGTTTCCAAAATACCAGCAAATATTTTTTCATGCAATCTTGATGATACTTGGTGGTGATGATCAGTACACAAATCCCACTTGGCTCACCAAATTTTGTTCTTCTAGGTTGAAGTGCTCGTCTACAGTAGCAATTTTTATATTTAGGTTTCACTCTGTTCTCTCTTATATAGATAGATGAATTTGGAACTCTAAATCCAACATGGTTTGTAGTGGCTCTTTGAAACTTGACAAAATAAAGGAGTTCTCAGTTTTGTCTCTATGGTTTGTTTCCTTTTCAAGTAGCCCTAGGCACAGACTGTGGAAAAGCACTTTCATTGAGAGGGGTTGCCAAGCTTCCAAGAGATTACGAGTTTCCGAAATACCAGCAAATATTTTTTCACAGAATCTTGATGATACTTGGTGGTCATCATCGGTATACAAATCCCACTTGACTCACCAAATTTTGTTCTTGTAGGTTGATGCGTTCATTTTAATTAGCAGTTTTCATTTTTAGGTTTCACTCTGTTCTCTCCTATATAGACAGATGAATTTGGAACTCTAAATACAACATGGTTTGTAGTAGCTCTTTGAAACTTGACAAAATAAAGGAGTTCTCAGTTTTGTCTCTATGGTTTGTTTCCTCTTCAAGTATCCCTGGCACAGACTGTGGAAAAGCACTTTCATTGAGAGGGGTTGCCAAACTTCTAAGAAATAACGAATTTCCGAAATACCAGCAAATACATTTTTCACCCAATCTTGATGATTCTTGGTGGTAAGGACAAGTACACAAATACCTTTTGGCTCACCAAATTTTGTTCTTCTATGTTGAAGCGTTCGTCTACAGTAGCAGTTTTTATATTTAGGTTTCACTCTGTCTCTCCTATATAGATAGATGAATTTGGAATTCTAAATCCAATGTTGTTTGTAGTAGCTCTTTGAAACTTGACAAAGTAACGGAGTTCTCAGTTTTATCTCTATGATTTGTTTCTGCTTCATGTAGCCCTAAGCAGAAACTGTGGAAAAGAACTTTCATTGAAAGGGGTTACCAAGCTTCCAAGAAATTACGAGTTTCTGAAATACCAGCAAATATTTTTTCACCCAATCTTGATGATACGTGGTGGTAATGACAATTCCACAAATACCACTTGGCTCACCAAATTTTGTTCTTCTAATTTGAAGTGTTCGTTTACAGTAGCGGTATTTATTTTTAGGTTTATCTCTGTTCTCTCCTGTATAGATAGATGAATTTGGAACCCTAAATCGAACATGGTTTGTAGTAGCTCTTTGAAAATTGTCAAAATAAAGGAGTTCTCAGTTTTGTCTTTATGATTTGTTTCCGCTTCAAGTAGCCTTAATCAGAGACTGTGGAAGAGCACTTTCATTAAGAGGGGTTGCAAAGCTTCCAAGATATTATGAGTTTCCTAAATACCAGCAAATATTTTTTCACCCAATCTTGATGATCCTTGGTGGTAATGATCAGTACACATATCCCACTTGGCTCACCAAATTTTGTTCTTCTAGGTTAAAGCGTTCGTCTACAGTAGCAGTTTTTATGTTTAGGTTTCACTCTGTTCTCTGCTATATAGATAGATGAATTTGGAACTCTAAATCCCACTAGGTTTGTAGTGGCTCTTTGAAACTTGACAAAATAAAGGAGTTCTCAGTTTTGTCTCTATGGTTTGTTTCCTCTTCAAGTAGCCCTAGGCACAGACTGTGGAAAAGCACTTTCATTGAGAGGAGTTGCCAAGCTTCCAAGAAATTACGAGTTTCCGAAATACCAGCAAATATTTTTTCACCCAATGTTGACAATATGTGGTGGTAATGATCAGTACGCAAATCCCACTTGGCTCACCAAATTTTGTTCTTCTAGGTTGTAGCATTCGTCTACAGTAGCAGTTTTTATATTTAGGTTTCACTCTGTCTCTCCTATATAGATAGATGAATTTGGAATTCTAAATCCAATATGGTTTGTAGTAGCTCTTTGAAACTTGACAAAGTAACGGAGTTCTCAGTTTTGTCTCTATGATTTCTGTCCGCTTCATGTAGCTCTAAGCAGAAACTATGGAAAAGCACTTTCATTGAGAGGATTTGCTAAGCTTCCAAGAAATTACGAGTTTCCAAAATACCAGCAAATATTTTTTCACCCAAACTTGATGATACATGGTGGTAATGACAAGTACACAAATCCCACTTGGCTCACCAAATTTTGTTCTTCTAGTTTGAAGCATTCGTGTACAGTAGCAGTGTTTATTTTTAGGTTTAACTCTGTTCTCTCCTATACAGATAGATGAATTTGGAACTCTAAATCCAACATTGTTTGTTGTAGCTCTTTGAAACTTGACAAAATAAAGGAGTTCTCAGTTTTGTCTCTATGGTTTGTTTCCTCTATAAGTAGCCCTAGGCACTGACTATGGAAAAGCACTTTCATTGGGAGTGGTTGCCAAGCTTCCAAGAAATTACGAGTTTCCGAAATTCCAGCAAATATTTTTTTCACCCAATGTTGATGATACTTGGTGGTGATGATCAGTACACAAATCCCACTTGGCTCACCAAATTTTGTTCTTCTGGGTTGAAGCGTTCGTCTACAGTAGCAATTTTTATATTTAGGGTTCACTCTGTTCTCTCGTATATTGATAGATGAATTTGAAACTATAAATCCAACATGGTTTGTAGTGACTCTTTGAAATTTGACAAAATAAACGATTTCTCAGTTTTGTCTCTCTTGTTTGTTTCCTCTATAAGTAGCCCTAGGCACTGACTGTGGAAAAGCACTTTCATTGAGAGGGGTTGCCAAGCTTCTAGGAAATAACGAGTTTCCGAAATACCAGCAAATATTTTTTCACCCAATCTTGATGATACGTGGTGGTAATGACAAGTCCACAAATCCCACTTGGCTCAACAAATTTTGTTCTTCTAAGTTGAAGTGTTCGTTTACAGTAGCAGTTTTTATTTTTAGGTTTCACTCTGTTCTCTCCTATATAGATAGATGAATTTGGAACTCTAAATCGAACATGGTTTGTAGTAGCTCTTTGAAACTTGACAAAATAAAGGAGTTCTCAGTTTTGTCTCTATGATTTGTTTCCGCTTCAAGTAGCCTTAAGCAGAGACTGTGGAAAAGCCTTTCATTAAGAGGGGTTGCAAAGCTTCCAAGAAATTACGAGTTTCTGAAATACCAGCAAATATTTTTTCACCCAATCTTGATGATCCTTGGTGGTAATGATCAGTACACAAATCCCACTTCGCTCACAAAATTTTTTTCTTCTAGGTTGAAGCGTTCGTCTACAGTAGCAGTTTTTATATTTAGGTTTCAGTCTGTTCTCTGCTATATAAATAGATGATTTTGGAATTCTAAATCCAATAGGGTTTGTAGTAGCTCTCTGAAACTTGACAAAAGAAAGGAGTTCTCAATTTTGTCTCTCTGGTTTGTTTCCTCTTCAAGTAGCCCTAGACACAGACTGTGGAAAAGCACTTTCATTGAGAGGCGTTGCCAAGCTTCTAAGAAATAACGAGTTTCCGAAATACCAGCAAATATTTTTCCACCCAATCTTGATGATACTTGGTGGTAAGGAAAAGTACACTAATCCCACTTGGCTCACCAAATTTTGTTCTTCTAGGTTGAAGCATTCGTCTACAGTAGCAGTTTTTATTTTTAGGTTTTACTCTGTTCTCTCCTATATAGATATATGAATTTGGAACTCTAAATCCAACATGGTTTGTAGCAGCTCTTTGAAACTTGACAAAAGAAAGCAGTTCTCAGTTTTGTCTCTATTATTTGTATTCGCTTCAAGTAGCCCTAAACAGAGACTGTGGAAAAGCACTTTCATTGAGAGGGGTTGCCAAGCTTCCAAGAAATTACGAGTTTCCGAAATACCAGCAAATATTTTTTCACCCAATCTTGATGATACTTGGTGATAATGATCAGTACACAAATTCCACTTGGCTCACCAAATTTTGTTCTTCTAGTTTGAAGCATTCGTTTATAGTAGCAGTGTTTATTTTTACGGTTCACTCTGTTCTCTCGTATGCAGATAGATGAATTTGGAACTCTAAATCCAACATGGTTTATAGTAGCTCTTTGAAACTTGACAAAATAAAGGAGTTCTCAGTTTTGTCTCTATGGATTGTTTCCTCTATAAGTAGCCCTAGGCACTGACTGTGGAAAAGCACTTTCATTGAGAGGGGTGGCCAAGCTTCCAAGTAATTACGTGTTTCCGAAATTCCAGCAAATATTTTTTACACCCAATGTTGATGATACTTGGTGGTGATGATCAGTACACAAATCCCACTTGGCTCACCAAATTTTGTTCTTCTAGGTTGAAGCGTTAGTCTAGAGTAGCAATTTTTATATTTAGGTTTCACTCTGTTCTCTCGTATATAGATAGATGAATTTGGAACTCTAAATCCAACATGGTTTTTAGTGGCTCTTTGAAACTTGACAAAATAAAGGAGTTCTCCGTTTTGTCTCTATTGTTTGTTTCGTCTTCAAGTAGCCCTAGGCACAGACTGCGGAAAAGCACTTTCATTGAGAGGGGTTGCCAAGCTTCTAAGAAATAATGAGTTTCCAAAATACCAGCAAATATTTTTTCACCCAATCTTGATGATACTTGGTGGTAAGGACAAGTACACAAATCCCACTTGGCTCACCAAATTTTGTTCTTCTAGGTTGAAGCATTCGTCTACAGTAGCAGTTTTTATTTTTAGGTTTTACTCTGTTCTCTCCTATATAGATAGATGAATTTGGAACTCTAAATCCAACATGGTTTGTAGTAGCTCTTTGAAACTTGACAAAAGAAAGGAGTTCTCAGTTTTGTCTCTAGGATTTGTATTCCCTTCAAGTAGCCCTAAGCAGAGACTGTGGAAAAGCACTTTCATTGAGAGGGGTTGCCAAGCTTCCAAGAAATTACGAGTTTCCGAAATACTAGCAAATATTTTTTCACCCAATCTTGATGATACTTGGTTACAATGATCAGTACACAATTCCCACTTGGCTCACCAAATTTTGTTCTTCTAGTTTGAAGCATTCGTTTACAGTTGCAGTGTTTATTTTTAGGATTCACTCTGTTCTCTCCTATACAGATAGATGAATTTGGAACTCTAAATCCAACATGGTTTGTAGTAGCTCTTTGAAATTGACAAAATAAAGGAGTTCTCAGTTTTGTCTCTATGGTTTGTTTCCTCTATAAGTAGCCCTAGGCACTGACTGTGGAAAAGCACTTTCATTGAGACGGGTTGCCAAGCTTCTAAGAAATAACGAGTTTCCGAAATACCAGCAAATATTTTTTCACCCAATCTTGATGATACGTGGTGGTAATGACAAGTCCACAAATCCCACTTGGCTCACCAAATTTTGTTTTTCTAAGTTGAAGTGTTCGTTTACAGTAGCAGTTTTTATTTTTAGGTGTCACTCTGTTCTCTCCTATATAGATAGATGAATTTGGAACTCTAAATCGAACATGGTTTGTAGTAGCTCTTTGAAACTTGACAAAATAAAGGAGTGCTCAGTTTTGTCTCTATGATTTGTTTGCGCTTCAAGTAGCCTTAAGCAGAGACTGTGGAAAAGCACTTTCATTAAGAGGGATTGCAAAGCTTCCAAGAAATTACGAGTTTCCGAAATACCAGCAAATATTTTTTCACCCAATCTTGATGATCCTTGGTGGCAATGATCAGTACACAAATCCCACTTGGCTCAAAAAAATTTTGTTCTTCTAGGTTGAAGCGTTCGTCTACAGTAGCAGTTTTTATGTTTAGGTTTCACTCTGTTCTCTGCTATATAGATAGATGAATATGGAACTCTAAATCCAACATGGTTTGTAGTGGCTCTTTGAAACTTGACAAAATAAAGGAGTTCTCAGTTTTGTCTCTATGGTTTGTTTCCTCTTCAAATAGCCCTAGGCACAGACTGTGGAAAAGCACTTTCATTGAGAGGGGTTGCCAAACTTCCAAGAAATTACGAGTTTCCGAAATACCAGCAAATAATTTTTCACCCAATTTTGATGATACATGGTGGTAATGACAAGTACACAAATCCCACTTGGCTCACCGAATTTTGTTCTTCTAGGTTGAAGCGTTCGTCTTCAGTAGCAGTTTTTCTGTTCAGGTTTCACTGTGTTCTCTGCTATATAGATAGATGAATTTGGAACTCTAAATCCAACATGGTTTGTAGTGGCTCTTTGAAACTTGACAAAATAAAGGAGTTCTCAGTGTTGTCTCTATGGTTTGTTTCCTCTATAAGTAGCCCTAGGCACAGACTGTGGAAAAGCACTTTCATTGAAAGGGGTTGCCAAGCTTCCAAGATATTACGAGTTTCCAAAATACCAGCAAATATTTTTTCACCCAATGTTGATGATACGTGGTGGTAATGACAAGAACACAAATCCCTCTTGGCTCACCAAATTTTGTTCTTCTAGGTTGAAGCGTTCGTTTACAGTAGCAGTTTTTATTTTTAGGTTTCCCTCTGTTCTCTCCTATATAGATGATGAATTTGGAACTCTAAATCCAACATGGTTTGTAGTAGATCTTTGTAACATGACAAAATAACGGAGTTCTCAGTTTTGTCTCTATGGTTTGTTTCCTCTTCAAGTAGCCCTATGCACAGACTGTGGAAAAGCACTTTCATTGAGAGGGGTTGCCAAGCTTCTAAGAAATAAGGAGTTCCCGAAATACCAGGAAATATTTTTTGACCCAATGATGGTGATACGTGGTGGAAATGACAAGTACACAGATCCCACTTGGCTCACCAAATTTTGTTCTTCTAGCTTTAAGCGTTCGTTTACAGTAGCAGTTTTTATTTTTAGGTTTCACTGTGTTCTCTCCTATGTAGATGATGATTTGGAACTCTAAATCCAACATGGTTTGTAGTAGCTCTTTGAAAATTGACAAAATAAAGGAGTTCTCAGTTTTGTCTCTATGATTTGTTTCCGCTTCAAGTAGCCCTAAGCAGAGACTGTGGAGAAGAAGCACTTTCATTGAGAGGGGTTGCCAAGCTTCTAAGAAATATCGAGTCTCCGAAATACCAGCAAAATTTTTTTCACCCAATCTTCAAGATACTTGGTGGTAATGATCGGTACACAAGTCCCACTTGACTCACCAAATTTTGTTCTTCTAGGATGAAACGTTCGTTTACAGTAGCAGTTTATATTTTTAGGTTCCTTCTGTTCTCTCCAATATAAATAGATGAAGTTGGAAATCTAAATCCAAAATGGTGTGTAATAGCTCTTTGAAACTTGACAAAATAAAGGAGTTCTCAGTTTTTTCTCTAAGATTTGTTTCCGCTTCATGTAGCCCTAAGCAGAGACTGTGGAAAAGCACTTTCATTGAATGGGGTTGCCAAGCTCCAAGAAATTACGAGTTTCCGAAATACCAGCAAATATTTTTTCACCCAATGTTGATGATTCATGGTGGTAATGACAAGTACACAAATCCCACTTGGTTCACTAAATTTTCTTCTTCTAGGTGGAAGGGTTCGTTTACAGGAGCAGTTTTTATTTTTAGGTTTCACTCTCTTCTCTCCTATACAGATAGATAAATTTGGAACTCTAAATCCATCATGGTTTGTAGTAGTTCTTTGTAACTTTACAAAATAAAAGAGTTCTCAGTTTTGTCTCTATGGTTTGTTTCCTCTTAAAGTAGCCCTAGGCAGAGTCTGTGGAAAAGCACTTTCAATGAGAGAGGTTCCCAAGCTTCTAAGAAATAACGAGTATTCGAAATACCAGCAAATATTTTTTCACCCTATCTTGATGATACTTGGTGGTAATGATCAGTACACAAATCCCACTTGGGTCACCAAATTTTGTTCTTCTAGGTTGAAGCGTTCGTCTACAGTAGCAGTTTTTATATTTAGGTTTCACACTAATCTCTGCTATAAAGATAGATGAATTTGGAACTCTAAATCCAACATTGTTTGGAGTAGATATTTCTAACTTGACAAAATAAAGGAGTTCTCAGTTTTGTCTCTATGGTTTGTTTCCTCTTTAAGTAGTCATAGGCACAGACTGTGGAAAAGCACTTTCATTGAGAGGGGTGGCCAAGCTTCTAAGAAATAAGGAGTTTCCGAAATACCAGCAAATATTTTTTCACCCAATCTTGATGATACTTGGTGGTAATTATCTAACAAATCCGACTTGACTCACCAAATTTTGTTCTTCTAGGTTGAAGCGTTCGTTTACAGTAGCAGTTTATATTTTTAGGTTCCCTCTGATCTCACCTATATAGATAGACGATTTTGGAACTCTAAATCCAACATGGTTTGTAGTAGTTCTTTGAAACTTGAAAAAATAAAGGAGTTCTCAGTTTTGTCTCTATGATTTGTTTCCGCTTCATGTAGCCCTAAGCAGAGACTGTGGGAAAGCCCTCTCATTGAAAGTGGTTGCCAAGTTTCCAAGAAATCACGAGTTTCAGAAATACCAGCAAATATTTTTTCACCCAATGTTGATGATACGTGGTGGTAATGTCAAGTACACAAATTCCACTTGGCTCACTAAATTTTGGTCTTCTAGGTTGAAGCGTTCGTTTAGAGTAGTAGTTTTTACTTTTAGTTTTCACTCTGTTCTCTCCTATATAGGTAGATGAATTTAGAACTCTAAATCCAACATGGTTTGTAGTAGCTCTTTGAAACTTGACAAAATAAAGGAGTTCTCAGTTTTGTCTCTATGGTTTGTTTCCTCTTCAATAGCCCTAGGCACAGACTGTGGAAAAGCACTTTCATTGAGAGGGATGGCCAAGCTTCTAAGAAAAAATGAGTTTCCAAAATACCAGCAAATATTTTTTCACCCAATCTTGATGATACTTGGTGGTAATGATGGGTACACAAATTCCACATGACTCACCAAATTTTGTTCTTTTAGGTTGAAGCGTTCATTTACAGTTGCAGTTTATATTTTTAGGTTCCATCTGTTCTCCCTTATATAGATAGATGTTTTTGGAACTCTAAATCCAACATGGTTTGTAGTAGCTCTTTGAAACTTGAAAAAATAATGGAGTTCTCAGTTTTGTCTCTATGATTTGTTTCAGCTTCATGTAACCCTAAGCAGACTGTGGGAAAGCACTTTCATTGAAAGGGGTTGCAAAGCTTCCAAGAAATTACGAGTTTCTGAAATAATAGCAAATACTTTTTCACCCAATGTTGGTGATACGTGGTGGTAATTACAAGTACACAGATCCCACTTGGCTCACCAAATTTTGTTCTTCTAGGTTGAAGCGTTCATTTACAGTAGCAGTTTTTATTTTTAGGTTTCACTCTTTTCTCTCCTATATAGATGACGAATTTGGAACTCTAAATCCATCATTGGTTTTAGTAGCTCTTTGAAAATTGACAAAATAAAGGAGTTCTCACTTTTGTCTCTATGATTTGTTTCCGCTTCATGTAGCCCTAAGCAGAGACTGTGGAAATGCACTTTCATTGAAAGGGTTTGCCAAGTTTCCAAGAAATTATGAGGTCCTGAAATACCAGCAAATATTTTTTCACCCAATGTTGGTGATACGTGGTGGTAATGACAAGTACACAGATCCCACTTGGCTCACCAAATTTTGTTCTTCTAGGTTGAAGCGTTCATTTACATTAGCAGTTTTTATTTTTAGGTTTCACTCTTTTCTCTCCTATATAGGTGATGAATTTTGAACTCTAAATCCAACATGGTTTGTAGTAGATCTTTGAAAATTGACAAAATACAGGAGTTCTCAGTTTTGTCTCTATGATTTGTTTCCTCTTCAAGTAGCCCTAGGCACAGACTGTGTAAAAGCACTTTCTTTGAGAGGGGTGGCCAAGCTTCTAAGAAAAAATGAGTTTCCAAAATACCAGCAAATATTTTTTCACCCAATCTTGATGATACTTGGTGGTAATGATCGGTACACAAATCATACTTGACTCACCAAATTTTGTTCTTTTAGGTTGAAGCGTTCATTTACAGTTGCAGTTTATATTTTTAGGTTCCATCTGTTCTCCCCTATATAGACAGATGAATTTGGAACTCTAAATCCAACATGGTTTGTAGTAGCTATTTGAAACTTGACAAAATAAAGGATTTCTCAGTTTTGTCTCTATGATTTGTTTCCGCTTCATGTAGGCCTAAGCAGAGACTGTGGAAAAGCACTTTCATTGAAAGGGGTTGCCAATCTTCTAAGAAATAACGTGTTTCCGAAATATCAGCAAATATTTTGTCACCCAATCTTGATGATACTTGGTGGTAGTAATCAGTACACAAATCCCACTTGGGTCACCAAATTTTGTTCTTCTAGGTTGAAGCGTTCATCTACAGTAGCAGTTTTATTTTTAGGTTTCACTTTGTTCTCTCCTATATAGATAGATGAATTTGGAAGTCTAAATCCAACTTGGTTTGTAGTAGCTCTTTGAAAGTTGACAAAATAAAGGAGTTCTCAGTTTTGTCTCTATGATTTGTTTCCGCTTCATGTAGCCCTAAGCAGAGACTGTGGGAAAGCACTTTCATTGAAAGGGGTTGCCAAGCTTCCAAGATATTACGAGTTTCGGAAATACCAGCAAATATTTTTTCACCCAATGTTGATGATACGTGGTGGTAATGACAAGAACACAAATCCCTCTTGGCTCACCAAATTTTGTTCTTCTAGGTTGAAGCGTTCGTTTACAGTAGAAGTTTGTATTTTTAGGTTTCACTTTGTTCTCTCTTCTATAGATAGATAAATTTTGAACTCTAAATACAACATGGTTTGTAGTAGCTCTTTGAACTTGACAAAATAAAGGAGTTCTCAGTTTTGTCTCTATGGTTTGTTTCCTCTTCAAGTATCCCTAGGCACAGACTGTGGAAAAGCACTTTCATTGAGAGGGGTTGCCAACCTTCTAAGAAATAACGAGTTTCCGAAATACCAGCAAATATTTTTTCACCCAATGTTGACGATACTTGCTGGTAGTGATCGGTACACAAATCCCACTTGACTCACCAAATTGTGTTCTTCAAGGTTGAAGTGTTCCTTTACAGTAGCAGTTAATATTTTTAGGTTCCCTCTGTTCTATCCTATATATATAGATGAATTTGGAACTCTAAATCCAAAATGGTGTGTAATAGCTTTTTGAAACTTGCCAAAATAAAGGAGTTCTCAGTTTAGTCTCTATGATTTGTTTCTGCTTCATGTAGCCCTAAGCAGAGACTGTGTAAAAGCAAATTCATTGAAAGGGGTTGCCAAGGTTCCAAGATATAACGAGTTTCCGAAATACCAGCAAATATTTTTGACCCGATGTTGATGATACGTGGTGGTAATGACAAGTACACAAATCCCACTTGGCTCACCAAATTTTGTTATTCTTGTTTGAAGAGTTCGTTTACAGTAGCAGTTTTTATTTTTAGGTTTCACTGTTTTCTCTCCTATATAGATGATGAATTTGGAACTCTAAATCCAACATGGTTTGTAGTAGCTCTTTGAAAACTTGACAAAATAAGGAGTTGTCAGTTTTGTCTCTGTAATTTGTTTCCGCTTCATGTAGCCCTAAGCAGAGGCTTGGGGAAAAGCACTTTCATTGAAAGGGGTTGCCAAGCTTCCAAGAAATTACGAGTTTCCGAAATACCAGCAAATATTTTTTGACCCAATGTTGATGATACGTGGTGGTGATAACAAGTAAACAAATCACACTTGGCTCACCAAATTTTGTTCTTCTAGGTTGAAGCATTCGTTTACAGTAGCAGTTTTTATTTTTAGGTTTCACTCTGTTGTCTCCTATATAGATAGATGAATTTGGAAGTCTAAATCCAACATGGTTTCTCGAAGCTCTTTGAAACTTGAGAAAATAAAGGAGTTCTCAGTTTTGTCTCTATGGTTTGTTTCCTCTTCAAGTAGCCCTAGGCACAGACTGTGGAAAAGCACTTTCATTGAGAGGGGTTGCGAAGCTTCTAAGAGATAATGAGTTTCCGAAATACCAGCAAATATTTTTTAACCCAATCTTGATGATACTTGGTGGTAATGATCGGTACACAAATCCCACTTGACTCACCAAATTTTGTTCTTCCAGGTTGAAGCGTTTGTTTACAATAGCAGTTTATATTTTTAGGTTCCCTCTGTTCTCTCCTATATAGATAGATGATTTTGGAAATCTAAATTCAACATGGTTTGTAGTAGCTCATTGAAACTTGAAAACATAAAGGAGTTCTCAGTTTTGTCTCTATGATTTGTTTCCGCTTCATGTAGCCCTAAGTAGAGACTGTGGAAAAGCACTTTCATTGAACGGGGTTGCCAAGCTTCCAAGAAATTACGAGTTTCCAAAATACCAGCAAATCTATTTTTGACCCCATGTTGGTGATACGTGGTGGTAATGATAAGTACACAGATCCCACTTGGCTCAAAAATTCTGTTCTTCTAGGTTGAAGCTTTCGTTTACAGTAGCAGTTTTTGTTTTTGGGTTTCACGCTGTTCTCTCCTATATAGATAGATAAATTTGGAACTCTAAAAACAACATGGTTTGTAGGAGCTCTTTGAAAATTGACAAAATAAAGTCGTTCTCGGTTTTGTCTCTATGATTTGTTTCCGCTTCATGTAGCCCTAAGTACAGACTGTGGAAAAGCACTTTCATTGAGAGGGGTTGCCAGGCTTCTAAGAAATAACTAGTTTCCGAAATACCAGCAAATATTTTTTCACCCAATATTGATGATACTTGGTGGTAATGATCGGTACACAAATCCCACTTTACTCACCAAATTTTGTTCTTCTAGGTTGAAGCGTTCCTTTACAGTAGCAGTTTATATTTTTAGGTTCCCTCTGTTCTCTCCTATATAGATAGATGAAGTTGGAAATCTAAATACAAAATGATGTGTAATAGCTCTTTGTAACTTCACAAAATAAAGGAGGTCTCAGTTTTGTCTCTATGATTTGTTTCCGCTTCATGTAGCCCTAAGTAGAGACTGTGGAAAAGCACTTTCATTGAAAGGGGTTGCCAAGCTTCCAAGAAATTACGAGTTTCTGAAATACCAGCAAATATTTTTTCACCCAATATTGGTGATACGTGGTGGTAATGACAAGTACACAGATCCCACTTGGCTCACCAAATTTTGTTCTTCTAGGTTGAAGCGTTCGTTTATAGTAGCAATTTATATTTTTAGGATTCACTCTTTTCTCTCTATATAGATGATGATTTTGGAACTCTAAATCCAACATGGTTTGTAGTAGCTCTTTGAATATTGACAAAATAAAGGAGTTCTCAGTTTTGTCTCTATGATTTTTTTTCGCTTCATGTAGCCGTAAGCAGAGACTGTGGAAAAGAACTTTCATTGAAAGGGGTTGCCAAGCTTCCAAGAAATTACGAGTTTCCGAAATACCAGCAAATATTTTTTCACCCAATGTTGATGATTCGTGGTGGTAATGACAAGTACACAAATCCCACTTGGGTCACCAAATTTTGTTCTTCTAGGTTGAAGCGTTCGTCTACAGTAGCAGTTTTTATTTTTAGGTTTCACTTTGTTCTCTCTTCTATAGATAGATAAATTTTGAACTCTAAATACAACATGGTTTGTAGTAGCTCTTTGAACTTGACAAAATAAAGGAGTTCTCAGTTTTGTCTCTATGGTTTGTTTCCTCTTCAAGTATCCCTAGGCACAGACTGTGGAAAAGCACTTTCATTGAGAGGGGTTGCCAACCTTCTAAGAAATAACGAGTTTCCGAAATACCAGCAAATATTTTTTCACCCAATGTTGACGATACTTGCTGGTAGTGATCGGTACACAAATCCCACTTGACTCACCAAATTGTGTTCTTCTAGGTTGAAGTGTTCGTTTACAGTAGCAGTTAATATTTTTAGGTTCCCTCTGTTCTATCCTATATATATAGATGAATTTGGAACTCTAAATCCAAAATGGTGTGTAATAGCTTTTTGAAACTTGCCAAAATAAAGGAGTTCTCAGTTTAGTCTCTATGATTTGTTTCTGCTTCATGTAGCCGTAAGCAGAGACTGTGTAAAAGCACATTCATTGAAAGGGGTTGCCAAGGTTCCAAGATATAACGAGTTTCCGAAATACCAGCAAATATTTTTGACCCAATGTTGATGATACGTGGTGGTAATGACAAGTACACAAATCCCACTTGGCTCACCAAATTTTGTTATTCTTTTTTGAAGAGTTCGTTTACAGTAGCAGTTTTTATTTTTAGGTTTCACTGTTTTCTCTCCTATATAGATGATGAATTTGGAACTCTAAATCCAACATGGTTTGTAGTAGCTCTTTGAAAATTGACAAAATAAAGGAGTTGTCAGTTTTGTCTCTGTAATTTGTTTCCGCTTCATGTAGCCCTAAGCAGAGACTTGGGGAAAAGCACTTTCATTGAAAGGGGTTGCCAAGCTTCCAAGAAATTACGAGTTTCCGAAATACCAGCAAATATTTTTTGACCCAATGTTGATGATACGTGGTGGTGATAACAAGTAAACAAATCACACTTGGCTCACCAAATTTTGTTCTTCTAGGTTGAAGCATTCATTTACAGTAGCAGTTTTTATTTTTAGGTTTCACTCTGTTGTCTCCTATATAGATAGATGAATTTGGAACTCTAAATCCAACATGGTTTCTAGAAGCTCTTTGAAACTTGAGAAAATAAAGGAGTTCTCAGTTTTGTCTCTATGGTTTGTTTCCTCTTCAAGTAGCCCTAGGCACAGACTGTGGAAAAGCACTTTCATTGAGAGGGGTTGCGAAGCTTCTAAGAAATAATGAGTTTCCGAAATACCAGCAAATATTTTTTAACCCAATCTTGATGATACTTGGTGGTAATGATCGGTACACAAATCCCACTTGACTCACCAAATTTTGTTCTTCCAGGTTGAAGCGTTTGTTTACAATAGCAGTTTATATTTTTAGGTTCCCTCTGTTCTCTCCTATATAGATAGATGATTTTGGAACTCTAAATCCAACATAGTTTGTAGTAGCTCATTGAAACTTGAAAACATAAAGGAGTTCTCAGTTTTGTCTCTATGATTTGTTTCCGCTTCATGTAGCCCTAAGTAGAGACTGTGGAAAAGCACTTTCATTGAAAGGGGTTGCCAAGCTTCCAAGAAATTACGAGTTTCCAAAATACCAGCAAATCTATTTTTGACCCCATGTTGGTGATACATGGTGGTAATGATAAGTACACAGATCCCACTTGGCTCAAAAATTCTGTTCTTCTAGGTTGAAGCTTTCGTTTACAGTAGCAGTTTTTGTTTTTGGGTTTCACGCTGTTCTCTCCTATATAGATAGATAAATTTGGAACTCTAAAAACAACATGGTTTGTAGGAGCTCTTTGAAAATTGACAAAATAAAGTCGTTCTCGGTTTTGTCTCTATGATTTGTTTCCGCTTCATGTAGCCCTAAGTAGAGACTGTGGAAAAGCACTTTCATTGAGAGGGGTTGCCAGGCTTCTAAGAAATAACTAGTTTCCGAAATACCAGCAAATATTTTTTCACCCAATATTGATGATACTTGGTGGTAATGATCGGTACACAAATCCCACTTTACTCACCAAATTTTGTTCTTCTAGGTTGAAGCGTTCCTTTACAGTAGCAGTTTATATTTTTAGGTTCCCTCTGTTCTCTCCTATATAGATAGATGAAGTTGGAAATCTAAATACAAAATGATGTGTAATAGCTCTTTGAAACTTCACAAAATAAAGGAGGTCTCAGTTTTGTCTCTATGATTTGTTTCCGCTTCATGTAGCCCTAAGTAGAGACTGTGGAAAAGCACTTTCATTGAAAGGGGTTGCCAAGCTTCCAAGAAATTACGAGTTTCTGAAATAAGAGCAAATATTTTTTCACCCAATATTGGTGATACGTGGTGGTAATGACAAGTACACAGATCCCACTTGGCTCACCAAATTTTGTTCTTCTAGGTTGAAGCGTTCGTTTATAGTAGCAATTTATATTTTTAGGATTCACTCTTTTCTCTCTATATAGATGATGATTTTGGAACTCTAAATCCAACATGGTTTGTAGTAGCTCTTTGAAAATTGACAAAATAAAGGAGTTCTCAGTTTTGTTTCTATGATTTGTTTTCGCTTCATGTAGCCGTAAGCAGAGACTGTGGAAAAGAACTTTCATTGAAAGGGGTTGCCAAGCTTCCAAGAAATTACGAGTTTCCGAAATACCAGCAAATATTTTTTCACCCAATGTTGATGATTCGTGGTGGTAATGACAAGTACACAAATCCCACTTGGGTCACCAAATTTTGTTCTTCTAGGTTGAAGCGTTCATCTACAGTAGCAGTTTTTATTTTTAGGTTTCACTTTGTTCTCTCTTCTATAGATAGATAAATTTTGAACTCTAAATACAACATGGTTTGTAGTAGCTCTTTGAACTTGACAAAATAAAGGAGTTCTCAGTTTTGTCTCTATGGTTTGTTTCCTCTTCAAGTATCCCTAGGCACAGACTGTGGAAAAGCACTTTCATTGAGAGGGGTTGCCAACCTTCTAAGAAATAACGAGTTTCCGAAATACCAGCAAATATTTTTTCACCCAATGTTGACGATACTTGCTGGTAGTGATCGGTACACAAATCCCACTTGACTCACCAAATTGTGTTCTTCTAGGTTGAAGTGTTCGTATACAGTAGCAGTTAATATTTTTAGGTTCCCTCTGTTCTATCCTATATATATAGATGAATTTGGAACTCTAAATCCAAAATGGTGTGTAATAGCTTTTTGAAACTTGCCAAAATAAAGGAGTTCTCAGTTTAGTCTCTATGATTTGTTTCTGCTTCATGTAGCCCTAAGCAGAGACTGTGTAAAAGCACATTCATTGAAAGGGGTTGCCAAGGTTCCAAGATATAACGAGTTTCCGAAATACCAGCAAATATTTTTGACCCAATGTTGATGATACGTGGTGGTAATGACAAGTACACAAATCCCACTTGGCTCACCAAATTTTGTTATTCTTGTTTGAAGAGTTCGTTTACAGTAGCAGTTTTTATTTTTAGGTTTCACTGTTTTCTCTCCTATATAGATGATGAATTTGGAACTCTAAATCCAACATGGTTTGTAGTAGCTCTTTGAAAATTGACAAAATAAAGGAGTTGTCAGTTTTGTCTCTGTAATTTGTTTCCGCTTCATCTAGCCCTAAGCAGAGACTTGGGGAAAAGCACTTTCATTGAAAGGGGTTGCCAAGCTTCCAAGAAATTACGAGTTTCCGAAATACCAGCAAATATTTTTTGACCCAATGTTGATGATACGTGGTGGTGATAACAAGTAAACAAATCACACTTGGCTCACCAAATTTTGTTCTTCTAGGTTGAAGCATTCATTTACAGTAGCAGTTTTTATTTTTAGGTTTCACTCTGTTGTCTCCTATATAGATAGATGAATTTGGAAGTCTAAATCCAACATGGTTTCTCGAAGCTCTTTGAAACTTGACAAAAGAAAGGAGTTCTCAGATTTGTCTCTAAGATTTGTATTCCCTTCAAGTAGCCCTAAGCAGAGACTGTGGAAAAGCACTTTCATTGAGAGGGGTTGCCAAGCTTCCAAGAAATTACGAGTTTCCGAAATACCAGCAAATATTTTTTCACCCAATCTTGATGATACTTGGTGATAATGATCAGTACACAATTCCCACTTGGCTCACCAAATTTTGTTCTTCTAGTTTGAAGCATTCGTTTACAGTAGCAGTGTTTATTTTTAGGATTCACTCTGTTCTCTCCTATACAGATAGATGAATTTGGAACTCTAAATCCAACATGGTTTGTAGTAGCTCTTTGAAATTGACAAAATAAAGGAGTTCTCAGTTTTGTCTCTATGGTTTGTTTCCTCTATAAGTAGCCCTAGGCACTGACTGTGGAAAAGCACTTTCATTGAGACGGGTTGCCAAGCTTCTAAGAAATAACGAGTTTCCGAAATACCAGCAAATATTTTTTCACCCAATCTTGATGATACGTGGTGGTAATGACAAGTCCACAAATCCCACTTGGCTCACCAAATTTTGTTTTTCTAAGTTGAAGTGTTCGTTTACAGTAGCAGTTTTTATTTTTAGGTGTCACTCTGTTCTCTCCTATATAGATAGATGAATTTGGAACTCTAAATCGAACATGGTTTGTAGTAGCTCTTTGAAACTTGACAAAATAAAGGAGTGCTCAGTTTTGTCTCTATGATTTGTTTGCGCTTCAAGTAGCCTTAAGCAGAGACTGTGGAAAAGCACTTTCATTAAGAGGGATTGCAAAGCTTCCAAGAAATTACGAGTTTCCGAAATACCAGCAAATATTTTTTCACCCAATCTTGATGATCCTTGGTGGCAATGATCAGTACACAAATCCCACTTGGCTCAAAAAAATTTTGTTCTTCTAGGTTGAAGCGTTCGTCTACAGTAGCAGTTTTTATGTTTAGGTTTCACTCTGTTCTCTGCTATATAGATAGATGAATATGGAACTCTAAATCCAACATGGTTTGTAGTGGCTCTTTGAAACTTGACAAAATAAAGGAGTTCTCAGTTTTGTCTCTATGGTTTGTTTCCTCTTCAAATAGCCCTAGGCACAGACTGTGGAAAAGCACTTTCATTGAGAGGGGTTGCCAAACTTCCAAGAAATTACGAGTTTCCGAAATACCAGCAAATAATTTTTCACCCAATTTTGATGATACATGGTGGTAATGACAAGTACACAAATCCCACTTGGCTCACCGAATTTTGTTCTTCTAGGTTGAAGCGTTCGTCTTCAGTAGCAGTTTTTCTGTTCAGGTTTCACTGTGTTCTCTGCTATATAGATAGATGAATTTGGAACTCTAAATCCAACATGGTTTGTAGTGGCTCTTTGAAACTTGACAAAATAAAGGAGTTCTCAGTGTTGTCTCTATGGTTTGTTTCCTCTATAAGTAGCCCTAGGCACAGACTGTGGAAAAGCACTTTCATTGAAAGGGGTTGCCAAGCTTCCAAGATATTACGAGTTTCCAAAATACCAGCAAATATTTTTTCACCCAATGTTGATGATACGTGGTGGTAATGACAAGAACACAAATCCCTCTTGGCTCACCAAATTTTGTTCTTCTAGGTTGAAGCGTTCGTTTTCAGTAGCAGTTTTTATTTTTAGGTTTCCCTCTGTTCTCTCCTATATAGATGATGAATTTGGAACTCTAAATCCAACATGGTTTGTAGTAGATCTTTGTAACATGACAAAATAACGGAGTTCTCAGTTTTGTCTCTATGGTTTGTTTCCTCTTCAAGTAGCCCTATGCACAGACTGTGGAAAAGCACTTTCATTGAGAGGGGTTTCCAAGCTTCTAAGAAATAAGGAGTTCCCGAAATACCAGGAAATATTTTTTGACCCAATGATGGTGATACGTGGTGGAAATGACAAGTACACAGATCCCACTTGGCTCACCAAATTTTGTTCTTCTAGCTTTAAGCGTTCGTTTACAGTAGCAGTTTTTATTTTTAGGTTTCACTGTGTTCTCTCCTATGTAGATGATGATTTGGAACTCTAAATCCAACATGGTTTGTAGTAGCTCTTTGAAAATTGACAAAATAAAGGAGTTCTCAGTTTTGTCTCTATGATTTGTTTCCGCTTCAAGTAGCCCTAAGCAGAGACTGTGGAGAAGAAGCACTTTCATTGAGAGGGGTTGCCAAGCTTCTAAGAAATATCGAGTCTCCGAAATACCAGCAAAATTTTTTTCACCCAATCTTCAAGATACTTGGTGGTAATGATCGGTACACAAGTCCCACTTGACTCACCAAATTTTGTTCTTCTAGGATGAAACGTTCGTTTACAGTAGCAGTTTATATTTTTAGGTTCCTTCTGTTCTCTCCAATATAAATAGATGAAGTTGGAAATCTAAATCCAAAATGGTGTGTAATAGCTCTTTGAAACTTGACAAAATAAAGGAGTTCTCAGTTTTTTCTCTAAGATTTGTTTCCGCTTCATGTAGCCCTAAGCAGAGACTGTGGAAAAGCACTTTCATTGAATGGGGTTGCCAAGCTCCAAGAAATTACGAGTTTCCGAAATACCAGCAAATATTTTTTCACCCAATGTTGATGATTCATGGTGGTAATGACAAGTACACAAATCCCACTTGGTTCACTAAATTTTCTTCTTCTAGGTGGAAGGGTTCGTTTACAGGAGCAGTTTTTATTTTTAGGTTTCACTCTCTTCTCTCCTATACAGATAGATAAATTTGGAACTCTAAATCCATCATGGTTTGTAGTAGTTCTTTGTAACTTTACAAAATAAAAGAGTTCTCAGTTTTGTCTCTATGGTTTGTTTCCTCTTAAAGTAGCCCTAGGCAGAGTCTGTGGAAAAGCACTTTCAATGAGAGAGGTTCCCAAGCTTCTAAGAAATAACGAGTATTCGAAATACCAGCAAATATTTTTTCACCCTATCTTGATGATACTTGGTGGTAATGATCAGTACACAAATCCCACTTGGGTCACCAAATTTTGTTCTTCTAGGTTGAAGCGTTCGTCTACAGTAGCAGTTTTTATATTTAGGTTTCACACTAATCTCTGCTATAAAGATAGATGAATTTGGAACTCTAAATCCAACATTGTTTGGAGTAGATATTTCTAACTTGACAAAATAAAGGAGTTCTCAGTTTTGTCTCTATGGTTTGTTTCCTCTTTAAGTAGTCATAGGCACAGACTGTGGAAAAGCACTTTCATTGAGAGGGGTGGCCAAGCTTCTAAGAAATAAGGAGTTTCCGAAATACCAGCAAATATTTTTTCACCCAATCTTGATGATACTTGGTGGTAATTATCTAACAAATCCGACTTGACTCACCAAATTTTGTTCTTCTAGGTTGAAGCGTTCGTTTACAGTAGCAGTTTATATTTTTAGGTTCCCTCTGATCTCACCTATATAGATAGACGATTTTGGAACTCTAAATCCAACATGGTTTGTAGTAGTTCTTTGAAACTTGAAAAAATAAAGGAGTTCTCAGTTTTGTCTCTATGATTTGTTTCCGCTTCATGTAGCCCTAAGCAGAGACTGTGGGAAAGCCCTCTCATTGAAAGTGGTTGCCAAGTTTCCAAGAAATCACGAGTTTCAGAAATACCAGCAAATATTTTTTCACCCAATGTTGATGATACGTGGTGGTAATGTCAAGTACACAAATTCCACTTGGCTCACTAAATTTTGGTCTTCTAGGTTGAAGCGTTCGTTTAGAGTAGTAGTTTTTACTTTTAGTTTTCACTCTGTTCTCTCCTATATAGGTAGATGAATTTAGAACTCTAAATCCAACATGGTTTGTAGTAGCTCTTTGAAACTTGACAAAATAAAGGAGTTCTCAGTTTTGTCTCTATGGTTTGTTTCCTCTTCAATAGCCCTAGGCACAGACTGTGGAAAAGCACTTTCATTGAGAGGGATGGCCAAGCTTCTAAGAAAAAATGAGTTTCCAAAATACCAGCAAATATTTTTTCACCCAATCTTGATGATACTTGGTGGTAATGATGGGTACACAAATTCCACATGACTCACCAAATTTTGTTCTTTTAGGTTGAAGCGTTCATTTACAGTTGCAGTTTATATTTTTAGGTTCCATCTGTTCTCCCTTATATAGATAGATGTTTTTGGAACTCTAAATCCAACATGGTTTGTAGTAGCTCTTTGAAACTTGAAAAAATAATGGAGTTCTCAGTTTTGTCTCTATGATTTGTTTCAGCTTCATGTAACCCTAAGCAGACTGTGGGAAAGCACTTTCATTGAAAGGGGTTGCAAAGCTTCCAAGAAATTACGAGTTTCTGAAATAATAGCAAATATTTTTTCACCCAATGTTGGTGATACGTGGTGGTAATTACAAGTACACAGATCCCACTTGGCTCACCAAATTTTGTTCTTCTAGGTTGAAGCGTTCATTTAGAGTAGCAGTTTTTATTTTTAGGTTTCACTCTTTTCTCTCCTATATAGATGATGAATTTGGAACTCTAAATCCATCATTGGTTTTAGTAGCTCTTTGAAAATTGACAAAATAAAGGAGTTCTCACTTTTGTCTCTATGATTTGTTTCCGCTTCATGTAGCCCTAAGCAGAGACTGTGGAAATGCACTTTCATTGAAAGGGTTTGCCAAGTTTCCAAGAAATTATGAGGTCCTGAAATACCAGCAAATATTTTTCCACCCAATGTTGGTGATACGTGGTGGTAATGACAAGTACACAGATCCCACTTGGCTCACCAAATTTTGTTCTTCTAGGTTGAAGCGTTCATTTACATTAGCAGTTTTTATTTTTAGGTTTCACTCTTTTCTCTCCTATATAGGTGATGAATTTTGAACTCTAAATCCAACATGGTTTGTAGTAGATCTTTGAAAATTGACAAAATACAGGAGTTCTCAGTTTTGTCTCTATGATTTGTTTCCTCTTCAAGTAGCCCTAGGCACAGACTGTGTAAAAGCACTTTCTTTGAGAGGGGTGGCCAAGCTTCTAAGAAAAAATGAGTTTCCAAAATACCAGCAAATATTTTTTCACCCAATCTTGATGATACTTGGTGGTAATGATCGGTACACAAATCATACTTGACTCACCAAATTTTGTTCTTTTAGGTTGAAGCGTTCATTTACAGTTGCAGTTTATATTTTTAGGTTCCATCTGTTCTCCCCTATATAGACAGATGAATTTGGAACTCTAAATCCAACATGGTTTGTAGTAGCTATTTGAAACTTGACAAAATAAAGGATTTCTCAGTTTTGTCTCTATGATTTGTTTCCGCTTCATGTAGGCCTAAGCAGAGACTGTGGAAAAGCACTTTCATTGAAAGGGGTTGCCAATCTTCTAAGAAATAACGTGTTTCCGAAATATCAGCAAATATTTTGTCACCCAATCTTGATGATACTTGGTGGTAGTAATCAGTACACAAATCCCACTTGGGTCACCAAATTTTGTTCTTCTAGGTTGAAGCGTTCATCTACAGTAGCAGTTTTATTTTTAGGTTTCACTTTGTTCTCTCCTATATAGATAGATGAATTTGGAAGTCTAAATCCAACTTGGTTTGTAGTAGCTCTTTGAAAGTTGACAAAATAAAGGAGTTCTCAGTTTTGTCTCTATGATTTGTTTCCACTTCATGTAGCCCTAAGCAGAGACTGTGGGAAAGCACTTTCATTGAAAGGGGTTGCCAAGCTTCCAAGATATTACGAGTTTCGGAAATACCAGCAAATATTTTTTCACCCAATGTTGATGATACGTGGTGGTAATGACAAGAACACAAATCCCTCTTGGCTCACCAAATTTTGTTCTTCTAGGTTGAAGCGTTCGTTTACAGTAGAAGTTTGTATTTTTAGGTTTCACTTTGTTCTCTCTTCTATAGATAGATAAATTTTGAACTCTAAATACAACATGGTTTGTAGTAGCTCTTTGAACTTGACAAAATAAAGGAGTTCTCAGTTTTGTCTCTATGGTTTGTTTTCTCTTCAAGTATCCCTAGGCACAGACTGTGGAAAAGCACTTTCATTGAGAGGGGTTGCCAACCTTCTAAGAAATAACGAGTTTCCGAAATACCAGCAAATATTTTTGACCCAATGTTGATGATACGTGGTGGTAATGACAAGTACACAAATCCCACTTGGCTCACCAAATTTTGTTATTCTTGTTTGAAGAGTTCGTTTACAGTAGCAGTTTTTATTTTTAGGTTTCACTGTTTTCTCTCCTATATAGATGATGAATTTGGAACTCTAAATCCAACATGGTTTGTAGTAGCTCTTTGAAAATTGACAAAATAAAGGAGTTGTCAGTTTTGTCTCTGTAATTTGTTTCCGCTTCATGTAGCCCTAAGCAGAGGCTTGGGGAAAAGCACTTTCATTGAAAGGGGTTGCCAAGCTTCGAAGAAATTACGAGTTTCCGAAATACCAGCAAATATTTTTTGACCCAATGTTGATGATACGTGGTGGTGATAACAAGTAAACAAATCACACTTGGCTCACCAAATTTTGTTCTTCTAGGTTGAAGCATTCGTTTACAGTAGCAGTTTTTATTTTTAGGTTTCACTCTGTTGTCTCCTATATAGATAGATGAATTTGGAAGTCTAAATCCAACATGGTTTCTCGAAGCTCTTTGAAACTTGAGAAAATAAAGGAGTTCTCAGTTTTGTCTCTATGGTTTGTTTCCTCTTCAAGTAGCCCTAGGCACAGACTGTGGAAAAGCACTTTCATTGAGAGGGGTTGCGAAGCTTCTAAGAGATAATGAGTTTCCGAAATACCAGCAAATATTTTTTAACCCAATCTTGATGATACTTGGTGGTAATGATCGGTACACAAATCCCACTTGACTCACCAAATTTTGTTCTTCCAGGTTGAAGCGTTTGTTTACAATAGCAGTTTATATTTTTAGGTTCCCTCTGTTCTCTCCTATATAGATAGATGATTTTGGAAATCTAAATTCAACATGGTTTGTAGTAGCTCATTGAAACTTGAAAACATAAAGGAGTTCTCAGTTTTGTCTCTATGATTTGTTTCCGCTTCATGTAGCCCTAAGTAGAGACTGTGGAAAAGCACTTTCATTGAAAGGGGTTGCCAAGCTTCCAAGAAATTACGAGTTTCCAAAATACCAGCAAATCTATTTTTGACCCCATGTTGGTGATACGTGGTGGTAATGATAAGTACACAGATCCCACTTGGCTCAAAAATTCTGTTCTTCTAGGTTGAAGCTTTCGTTTACAGTAGCAGTTTTTGTTTTTGGGTTTCACGCTGTTCTCTCCTATATAGATAGATAAATTTGGAACTCTAAAAACAACATGGTTTGTAGTAGCTCTTTGAATATTGACAAAATAAAGTCGTTCTCGGTTTTGTCTCTATGATTTGTTTCCGCTTCATGTAGCCCTAAGTACAGACTGTGGAAAAGCACTTTCATTGAGAGGGGTTGCCAGGCTTCTAAGAAATAACTAGTTTCCGAAATACCCGCAAATATTTTTTCACCCAATATTGATGATACTTGGTGGTAATGATCGGTACACAAATCCCACTTTACTCACCAAATTTTGTTCTTCTAGGTTGAAGCGTTCCTTTACAGTAGCAGTTTATATTTTTAGGTTCCCTCTGTTCTCTCCTATATAGATAGATGAAGTTGGAAATCTAAATACAAAATGATGTGTAATAGCTCTTTGAAACTTCACAAAATAAAGGAGGTCTCAGTTTTGTCTCTATGATTTGTTTCCGCTTCATGTAGCCCTAAGTAGAGACTGTGGAAAAGCACTTTCATTGAAAGGGGTTGCCAAGCTTCCAAGAAATTACGAGTTTCTGAAATACCAGCAAATATTTTTTCACCCAATATTGGTGATACGTGGTGGTAATGACAAGTACACAGATCCCACTTGGCTCACCAAATTTTGTTCTTCTAGGTTGAAGCGTTCGTTTATAGTAGCAATTTATATTTTTAGGATTCACTCTTTTCTCTCTATATAGATGATGATTTTGGAACTCTAAATCCAACATGGTTTGTAGTAGCTCTTTGAAAATTGACAAAATAAAGGAGTTCTCAGTTTTGTCTCTATGATTTGTTTTCGCTTCATGTAGCCGTAAGCGGAGACTGTGGAAAAGAACTTTCATTGAAAGGGGTTGCCAAGCTTCCAAGAAATTACGAGTTTCCGAAATACCAGCAAATATTTTTTCACCCAATGTTGATGATTCGTGGTGGTAATGACAAGTACACAAATCCCACTTGGGTCACCAAATTTTGTTCTTCTAGGTTGAAGCGTTCGTCTACAGTAGCAGTTTTTATTTTTAGGTTTCACTTTGTTCTCTCTTCTATAGATAGATAAATTTTGAACTCTAAATACAACATGGTTTGTAGTAGCTCTTTGAACTTGACAAAATAAAGGAGTTCTCAGTTTTGTCTCTATGGTTTGTTTCCTCTTCAAGTATCCCTAGGCACAGACTGTGGAAAAGCACTTTCATTGAGAGGGGTTGCCAACCTTCTAAGAAATAACGAGTTTCCGAAATACCAGCAAATATTTTTTCACCCAATGTTGACGATACTTGCTGGTAGTGATCGGTACACAAATCCCACTTGACTCACCAAATTGTGTTCTTCTAGGTTGAAGTGTTCGTTTACAGTAGCAGTTAATATTTTTAGGTTCCCTCTGTTCTATCCTATATATATAGATGAATTTGGAACTCTAAATCCAAAATGGTGTGTAATAGCTTTTTGAAACTTGCCAAAATAAAGGAGTTCTCAGTTTAGTCTCTATGATTTGTTTCTGCTTCATGTAGCCCTAAGCAGAGACTGTGTAAAAGCACATTGATTGAAAGGGGTTGCCAAGGTTCCAAGATATAACGAGTTTCCGAAATACCAGCAAATATTTTTGACCCAATGTTGATGATACGTGGTGGTAATGACAAGTACACAAATCCCACTTGGCTCACCAAATTTTGTTATTCTTGTTTGAAGAGTTCGTTTACAGTAGCAGTTTTTATTTTTAGGTTTCACTGTTTTCTCTCCTATATAGATGATGAATTTGGAACTCTAAATCCAACATGGTTTGTAGTAGCTCTTTGAAAATTGACAAAATAAAGGAGTTGTCAGTTTTGTCTCTGTAATTTGTTTCCGCTTCATGTAGCCCTAAGCAGAGACTTGGGGAAAAGCACTTTCATTGAAAGGGGTTGCCAAGCTTCCAAGAAATTACGAGTTTCCGAAATACCAGCAAATATTTTTTGACCCAATGTTGATGATACGTGGTGGTGATAACAAGTAAACAAATCACACTTGGCTCACCAAATTTTGTTCTTCTAGGTTGAAGCATTCATTTACAGTAGCAGTTTTTATTTTTAGGTTTCACTCTGTTGTCTCCTATATAGATAGATGAATTTGGAAGTCTAAATCCAACATGGTTTCTCGAAGCTCTTTGAAACTTGACAAAAGAAAGGAGTTCTCAGTTTTGTCTCTAAGATTTGTATTCCCTTCAAGTAGCCCTAAGCAGAGACTGTGGAAAAGCACTTTCATTGAGAGGGGTTGCCAAGCTTCCAAGAAATTACGAGTTTCCGAAATACCAGCAAATATTTTTTCACCCAATCTTGATGATACTTGGTGATAATGATCAGTACACAATTCCCACTTGGCTCACCAAATTTTGTTCTTCTAGTTTGAAGCATTCGTTTACAGTAGCAGTGTTTATTTTTAGGATTCACTCTGTTCTCTCCTATACAGATAGATGAATTTGGAACTCTAAATCCAACATGGTTTGTAGTAGCTCTTTGAAATTGACAAAATAAAGGAGTTCTCAGTTTTGTCTCTATGGTTTGTTTCCTCTATAAGTAGCCCTAGGCACTGACTGTGGAAAAGCACTTTCATTGAGACGGGTTGCCAAGCTTCTAAGAAATAACGAGTTTCCGAAATACCAGCAAATATTTTTTCACCCAATCTTGATGATACATGGTGGTAATGACAAGTCCACAAATCCCACTTGGCTCACCAAATTTTGTTTTTCTAAGTTGAAGTGTTCGTTTACAGTAGCAGTTTTTATTTTTAGGTGTCACTCTGTTCTCTCCTATATAGATAGATGAATTTGGAACTCTAAATCGAACATGGTTTGTAGTAGCTCTTTGAAACTTGACAAAATAAAGGAGTGCTCAGTTTTGTCTCTATGATTTGTTTGCGCTTCAAGTAGCCTTAAGCAGAGACTGTGGAAAAGCACTTTCATTAAGAGGGATTGCAAAGCTTCCAAGAAATTACGAGTTTCCGAAATACCAGCAAATATTTTTTCACCCAATCTTGATGATCCTTGGTGGCAATGATCAGTACACAAATCCCACTTGGCTCAAAAAAATTTTGTTCTTCTAGGTTGAAGCGTTCGTCTACAGTAGCAGTTTTTATGTTTAGGTTTCACTCTGTTCTCTGCTATATAGATAGATGAATATGGAACTCTAAATCCAACATGGTTTGTAGTGGCTCTTTGAAACTTGACAAAATAAAGGAGTTCTCAGTTTTGTCTCTATGGTTTGTTTCCTCTTCAAATAGCCCTAGGCACAGACTGTGGAAAAGCACTTTCATTGAGAGGGGTTGCCAAACTTCCAAGAAATTACGAGTTTCCGAAATACCAGCAAATAATTTTTCACCCAATTTTGATGATACATGGTGGTAATGACAAGTACACAAATCCCACTTGGCTCACCGAATTTTGTTCTTCTAGGTTGAAGCGTTCGTCTTCAGTAGCAGTTTTTCTGTTCAGGTTTCACTGTGTTCTCTGCTATATAGATAGATGAATTTGGAACTCTAAATCCAACATGGTTTGTAGTGGCTCTTTGAAACTTGAGAAAATAAAGGAGTTCTCAGTGTTGTCTCTATGGTTTGTTTCCTCTATAAGTAGCCCTAGGCACAGACTGTGGAAAAGCACTTTCATTGAAAGGGGTTGCCAAGCTTCCAAGATATTACGAGTTTCCAAAATACCAGCAAATATTTTTTCACCCAATGTTGATGATACGTGGTGGTAATGACAAGAACACAAATCCCTCTTGGCTCACCAAATTTTGTTCTTCTAGGTTGAAGCGTTCGTTTTCAGTAGCAGTTTTTATTTTTAGGTTTCCCTCTGTTCTCTCCTATATAGATGATGAATTTGGAACTCTAAATCCAACATGGTTTGTAGTAGATCTTTGTAACATGACAAAATAACGGAGTTCTCAGTTTTGTCTCTATGGTTTGTTTCCTCTTCAAGTAGCCCTATGCACAGACTGTGGAAAAGCACTTTCATTGAGAGGGGTTGCCAAGCTTCTAAGAAATAAGGAGTTCCCGAAATACCAGGAAATATTTTTTGACCCAATGATGGTGATACGTGGTGGAAATGACAAGTACACAGATCCCACTTGGCTCACCAAATTTTGTTCTTCTAGCTTTAAGCGTTCGTTTACAGTAGCAGTTTTTATTTTTAGGTTTCACTGTGTTCTCTCCTATGTAGATGATGATTTGGAACTCTAAATCCAACATGGTTTGTAGTAGCTCTTTGAAAATTGACAAAATAAAGGAGTTCTCAGTTTTGTGTCTATGATTTGTTTCCGCTTCAAGTAGCCCTAAGCAGAGACTGTGGAGAAGAAGCACTTTCATTGAGAGGGGTTGCCAAGCTTCTAAGAAATATCGAGTCTCCGAAATACCAGCAAAATTTTTTTCACCCAATCTTCAAGATACTTGGTGGTAATGATCGGTACACAAGTCCCACTTGACTCACCAAATTTTGTTCTTCTAGGATGAAACGTTCGTTTACAGTAGCAGTTTATATTTTTAGGTTCCTTCTGTTCTCTCCAATATAAATAGATGAAGTTGGAAATCTAAATCCAAAATGGTGTGTAATAGCTCTTTGAAACTTGACAAAATAAAGGAGTTCTCAGTTTTTTCTCTAAGATTTGTTTCCGCTTCATGTAGCCCTAAGCAGAGACTGTGGAAAAGCACTTTCATTGAATGGGGTTGCCAAGCTCCAAGAAATTACGAGTTTCCGAAATACCAGCAAATATTTTTTCACCCAATGTTGATGATTCATGGTGGTAATGACAAGTACACAAATCCCACTTGGTTCACTAAATTTTCTTCTTCTAGGTGGAAGGGTTCGTTTACAGGAGCAGTTTTTATTTTTAGGTTTCACTCTCTTCTCTCCTATACAGATAGATAAATTTGGAACTCTAAATCCATCATGGTTTGTAGTAGTTCTTTGTAACTTTACAAAATAAAAGAGTTCTCAGTTTTGTCTCTATGGTTTGTTTCCTCTTAAAGTAGCCCTAGGCAGAGTCTGTGGAAAAGCACTTTCAATGAGAGAGGTTCCCAAGCTTCTAAGAAATAACGAGTATTCGAAATACCAGCAAATAGTTTTTCACCCTATCTTGATGATACTTGGTGGTAATGATCAGTACACAAATCCCACTTGGGTCACCAAATTTTGTTCTTCTAGGTTAAAGCGTTCGTCTACAGTAGCAGTTTTTATATTTAGGTTTCACACTAATCTCTGCTATAAAGATAGATGAATTTGGAACTCTAAATCCAACATTGTTTGGAGTAGATATTTCTAACTTGACAAAATAAAGGAGTTCTCAGTTTTGTCTCTATGGTTTGTTTCCTCTTTAAGTAGTCATAGGCACAGACTGTGGAAAAGCACTTTCATTGAGAGGGGTGGCCAAGCTTCTAAGAAATAAGGAGTTTCCGAAATACCAGCAAATATTTTTTCACCCAATCTTGATGATACTTGGTGGTAATTATCTAACAAATCCGACTTGACTCACCAAATTTTGTTCTTCTAGGTTGAAGCGTTCGTTTACAGTAGCAGTTTATATTTTTAGGTTCCCTCTGATCTCACCTATATAGATAGACGATTTTGGAACTCTAAATCCAACATGGTTTGTAGTAGTTCTTTGAAACTTGAAAAAATAAAGGAGTTCTCAGTTTTGTCTCTATGATTTGTTTCCGCTTCATGTAGCCCTAAGCAGAGACTGTGGGAAAGCCCTCTCATTGAAAGTGGTTGCCAAGTTTCCAAGAAATCACGAGTTTCAGAAATACCAGCAAATATTTTTTCACCCAATGTTGATGATACGTGGTGGTAATGTCAAGTACACAAATTCCACTTGGCTCACTAAATTTTGGTCTTCTAGGTTGAAGCGTTCGTTTAGAGTAGTAGTTTTTACTTTTAGTTTTCACTCTGTTCTCTCCTATATAGGTAGATGAATTTAGAACTCTAAATCCAACATGGTTTGTAGTAGCTCTTTGAAACTTGACAAAATAAAGGAGTTCTCAGTTTTGTCTCTATGGTTTGTTTCCTCTTCAATAGCCCTAGGCACAGACTGTGGAAAAGCACTTTCATTGAGAGGGATGGCCAAGCTTCTAAGAAAAAATGAGTTTCCAAAATACCAGCAAATATTTTTTCACCCAATCTTGATGATACTTGGTGGTAATGATGGGTACACAAATTCCACATGACTCACCAAATTTTGTTCTTTTAGGTTGAAGCGTTCATTTACAGTTGCAGTTTATATTTTTAGGTTCCATCTGTTCTCCCTTATATAGATAGATGTTTTTGGAACTCTAAATCCAACATGGTTTGTAGTAGCTCTTTGAAACTTGAAAAAATAATGGAGTTCTCAGTTTTGTCTCTATGATTTGTTTCAGCTTCATGTAACCCTAAGCAGACTGTGGGAAAGCACTTTCATTGAAAGGGGTTGCAAAGCTTCCAAGAAATTACGAGTTTCTGAAATAATAGCAAATATTTTTTCACCCAATGTTGGTGATACGTGGTGGTAATTACAAGTACACAGATCCCACTTGGCTCACCAAATTTTGTTCTTCTAGGTTGAAGCGTTCATTTAGAGTAGCAGTTTTTATTTTTAGGTTTCACTCTTTTCTCTCCTATATAGATGATGAATTTGGAACTCTAAATCCATCATTGGTTTTAGTAGCTCTTTGAAAATTGACAAAATAAAGGAGTTCTCACTTTTGTCTCTATGATTTGTTTCCGCTTCATGTAGCCCTAAGCAGAGACTGTGGAAATGCACTTTCATTGAAAGGGTTTGCCAAGTTTCCAAGAAATTATGAGGTCCTGAAATACCAGCAAATATTTTTCCACCCAATGTTGGTGATACGTGGTGGTAATGACAAGTACACAGATCCCACTTGGCTCACCAAATTTTGTTCTTCTAGGTTGAAGCGTTCATTTACATTAGCAGTTTTTATTTTTAGGTTTCACTCTTTTCTCTCCTATATAGGTGATGAATTTTGAACTCTAAATCCAACATGGTTTGTAGTAGATCTTTGAAAATTGACAAAATACAGGAGTTCTCAGTTTTGTCTCTATGATTTGTTTCCTCTTCAAGTAGCCCTAGGCACAGACTGTGTAAAAGCACTTTCTTTGAGAGGGGTGGCCAAGCTTCTAAGAAAAAATGAGTTTCCAAAATACCAGCAAATATTTTTTCACCCAATCTTGATGATACTTGGTGGTAATGATCGGTACACAAATCATACTTGACTCACCAAATTTTGTTCTTTTAGGTTGAAGCGTTCATTTACAGTTGCAGTTTATATTTTTAGGTTCCATCTGTTCTCCCCTATATAGACAGATGAATTTGGAACTCTAAATCCAACATGGTTTGTAGTAGCTATTTGAAACTTGACAAAATAAAGGATTTCTCAGTTTTGTCTCTATGATTTGTTTCCGCTTCATGTAGGCCTAAGCAGAGACTGTGGAAAAGCACTTTCATTGAAAGGGGTTGCCAATCTTCTAAGAAATAACGTGTTTCCGAAATATCAGCAAATATTTTGTCACCCAATCTTGATGATACTTGGTGGTAGTAATCAGTACACAAATCCCACTTGGGTCACCAAATTTTGTTCTTCTAGGTTGAAGCGTTCATCTACAGTAGCAGTTTTATTTTTAGGTTTCACTTTGTTCTCTCCTATATAGATAGATGAATTTGGAAGTCTAAATCCAACTTGGTTTGTAGTAGCTCTTTGAAAGTTGACAAAATAAAGGAGTTCTCAGTTTTGTCTCTATGATTTGTTTCCACTTCATGTAGCCCTAAGCAGAGACTGTGGGAAAGCACTTTCATTGAAAGGGGTTGCCAAGCTTCCAAGATATTACGAGTTTCGGAAATACCAGCAAATATTTTTTCACCCAATGTTGATGATACGTGGTGGTAATGACAAGAACACAAATCCCTCTTGGCTCACCAAATTTTGTTCTTCTAGGTTGAAGCGTTCGTTTACAGTAGAAGTTTGTATTTTTAGGTTTCACTTTGTTCTCTCTTCTATAGATAGATAAATTTTGAACTCTAAATACAACATGGTTTGTAGTAGCTCTTTGAACTTGACAAAATAAAGGAGTTCTCAGTTTTGTCTCTATGGTTTGTTTTCTCTTCAAGTATCCCTAGGCACAGACTGTGGAAAAGCACTTTCATTGAGAGGGGTTGCCAACCTTCTAAGAAATAACGAGTTTCCGAAATACCAGCAAATATTTTTGACCCAATGTTGATGATACGTGGTGGTAATGACAAGTACACAAATCCCACTTGGCTCACCAAATTTTGTTATTCTTGTTTGAAGAGTTCGTTTACAGTAGCAGTTTTTATTTTTAGGTTTCACTGTTTTCTCTCCTATATAGATGATGAATTTGGAACTCTAAATCCAACATGGTTTGTAGTAGCTCTTTGAAAATTGACAAAATAAAGGAGTTGTCAGTTTTGTCTCTGTAATTTGTTTCCGCTTCATGTAGCCCTAAGCAGAGGCTTGGGGAAAAGCACTTTCATTGAAAGGGGTTGCCAAGCTTCGAAGAAATTACGAGTTTCCGAAATACCAGCAAATATTTTTTGACCCAATGTTGATGATACGTGGTGGTGATAACAAGTAAACAAATCACACTTGGCTCACCAAATTTTGTTTCTTCTAGGTTGAAGCATTCGTTTACAGTAGCAGTTTTTATTTTTAGGTTTCACTCTGTTGTCTCCTATATAGATAGATGAATTTGGAAGTCTAAATCCAACATGGTTCTCGAAGCTCTTTGAAACTTGAGAAAATAAAGGAGTTCTCAGTTTTGTCTCTATGGTTTGTTTCCTCTTCAAGTAGCCCTAGGCACAGACTGTGGAAAAGCACTTTCATTGAGAGGGGTTGCGAAGCTTCTAAGAGATAATGAGTTTCCGAAATACCAGCAAATATTTTTTAACCCAATCTTGATGATACTTGGTGGTAATGATCGGTACACAAATCCCACTTGACTCACCAAATTTTGTTCTTCCAGGTTGAAGCGTTTGTTTACAATAGCAGTTTATATTTTTAGGTTCCCTCTGTTCTCTCCTATATAGATAGATGATTTTGGAAATCTAAATTCAACATGGTTTGTAGTAGCTCATTGAAACTTGAAAACATAAAGGAGTTCTCAGTTTTGTCTCTATGATTTGTTTCCGCTTCATGTAGCCCTAAGTAGAGACTGTGGAAAAGCACTTTCATTGAAAGGGGTTGCCAAGCTTCCAAGAAATTACGAGTTTCCAAAATACCAGCAAATCTATTTTTGACCCCATGTTGGTGATACGTGGTGGTAATGATAAGTACACAGATCCCACTTGGCTCAAAAATTCTGTTCTTCTAGGTTGAAGCTTTCGTTTACAGTAGCAGTTTTTGTTTTTGGGTTTCACGCTGTTCTCTCCTATATAGATAGATAAATTTGGAACTCTAAAAACAACATGGTTTGTAGTAGCTCTTTGAATATTGACAAAATAAAGTCGTTCTCGGTTTTGTCTCTATGATTTGTTTCCGCTTCATGTAGCCCTAAGTACAGACTGTGGAAAAGCACTTTCATTGAGAGGGGTTGCCAGGCTTCTAAGAAATAACTAGTTTCCGAAATACCCGCAAATATTTTTTCACCCAATATTGATGATACTTGGTGGTAATGATCGGTACACAAATCCCACTTTACTCACCAAATTTTGTTCTTCTAGGTTGAAGCGTTCCTTACAGTAGCAGTTTATATTTTTAGGTTCCCTCTGTTCTCTCCTATATAGATAGATGAAGTTGGAAATCTAAATACAAAATGATGTGTAATAGCTCTTTGAAACTTCACAAAATAAAGGAGGTCTCAGTTTTGTCTCTATGATTTGTTTCCGCTTCATGTAGCCCTAAGTAGAGACTGTGGAAAAGCACTTTCATTGAAAGGGGTTGCCAAGCTTCCAAGAAATTACGAGTTTCTGAAATACCAGCAAATATTTTTTCACCCAATATTGGTGATACGTGGTGGTAATGACAAGTACACAGATCCCACTTGGCTCACCAAATTTTGTTCTTCTAGGTTGAAGCGTTCGTTTATAGTAGCAATTTATATTTTTAGGATTCACTCTTTTCTCTCTATATAGATGATGATTTTGGAACTCTAAATCCAACATGGTTTGTAGTAGCTCTTTGAAAATTGACAAAATAAAGGAGTTCTCAGTTTTGTCTCTATGATTTGTTTTCGCTTCATGTAGCCGTAAGCGGAGACTGTGGAAAAGAACTTTCATTGAAAGGGTTGCCAAGCTTCCAAGAAATTACGAGTTTCCGAAATACCAGCAAATATTTTTTCACCCAATGTTGATGATTCGTGGTGGTAATGACAAGTACACAAATCCCACTTGGGTCACCAAATTTTGTTCTTCTAGGTTGAAGCGTTCGTCTACAGTAGCAGTTTTTATTTTTAGGTTTCACTTTGTTCTCTCTTCTATAGATAGATAAATTTTGAACTCTAAATACAACATGGTTTGTAGTAGCTCTTTGAACTTGACAAAATAAAGGAGTTCTCAGTTTTGTCTCTATGGTTTGTTTTCCTTTCAAGTATCCCTAGGCACAGACTGTGGAAAAGCACTTTCATTGAGAGGGGTTGCCAACCTTCTAAGAAATAACGAGTTTCCGAAATACCAGCAAATATTTTTTCACCCAATGTTGACGATACTTGCTGGTAGTGATCGGTACACAAATCCCACTTGACTCACCAAATTGTGTTCTTCTAGGTTGAAGTGTTCGTTTACAGTAGCAGTTAATATTTTTAGGTTCCCTCTGTTCTATCCTATATATATAGATGAATTTGGAACTCTAAATCCAAAATGGTGTGTAATAGCTTTTTGAAACTTGCCAAAATAAAGGAGTTCTCAGTTTAGTCTCTATGATTTGTTTCTGCTTCATGTAGCCCTAAGCAGAGACTGTGTAAAAGCACATTGATTGAAAGGGGTTGCCAAGGTTCCAAGATATAACGAGTTTCCGAAATACCAGCAAATATTTTTGACCCAATGTTGATGATACGTGGTGGTAATGACAAGTACACAAATCCCACTTGGCTCACCAAATTTTGTTATTCTTGTTTGAAGAGTTCGTTTACAGTAGCAGTTTTTATTTTTAGGTTTCACTGTTTTCTCTCCTATATAGATGATGAATTTGGAACTCTAAATCCAACATGGTTTGTAGTAGCTCTTTGAAAATTGACAAAATAAAGGAGTTGTCAGTTTTGTCTCTGTAATTTGTTTCCGCTTCATGTAGCCCTAAGCAGAGACTTGGGGAAAAGCACTTTCATTGAAAGGGGTTGCCAAGCTTCCAAGAAATTACGAGTTTCCGAAATACCAGCAAATATTTTTTGACCC